>NC_135236.1:241616745-241918135 GCF_051348905.1 Ranitomeya variabilis | reverse complement strand
TGGGAGGTGCCCCCGCCATGCAAACACACCGCTGTACTTTGAGGGGCCCTGTGCCAGTGCCAATGCCAACTTGTGGGCCCCCCCTGCTTGCTCAGGATCACAGCACTTGGAGACTTGACATACTTACCTCTCACTGCTCCACCGCCGTGACATAGTCCACATTTCCTGGGCCCACTAAAAACTTGAACCAGCCCTACTCCCCACAACTTTTGCCAAATGACCCCCAATTTCCAATGCCTATCTATTATTATAATGTAAATTAAGATTGACAAGCTTCAGTAACAAGAATGGATGTTTTTGCCATTGAAATGGGCACTGTAGGTGTTTTCCTGGCCTCCACTCACTGCCGACTATGCTTCCCCATTGACTTGCATTGGGTTTCATGTTTCGTTCGATCCCCGACTATTCGCGATAATCGGCCGATTTCACTCGACTCGACTTTTGACAAAGTCGGGTTTCGCAAAACCCGACTCGACCCCAAAAAAGGAAAAGTCGCTCAACCCTACTGCCCACTCTTCTTGGGAAAAAGCCTCCAGTTCCTGTAAATTCCTGGGCTGTCTAGCATGAACTGCGTGCTTGATATCTTCCCAGAGTTGCTCAATGATACTGAGGTGAGGAGACTGAGATGGCCACTCCAGAACCTTCACTTTGCTCTGCTGTAGCCAATGACAGGTCGACTTGGCCTTGTGTTTTGGATCATTGTCATGTTGGAACGTCCAAGTATGTCCCATGCGCAGCTTCCGGTCTGATGAGTGCAAATTTGTCTCCAGTATTTGCTGATAATGTGCTGCATTCAACATCAGCGATCCACCTCCATTCTTTACAGTAGGATTGGTGTTCCTTTCATCGTAGGCCTTGTTGACCTCTCTCCAATTGTAACGTTTATGGTTGTGGCCAAAAAGTCTAATTTTGGTCTCATCACTCCAAATTACCTTGTTTCAGAAGTATTAAGGCTTGTCTCTGTGCTGTTTTGTGTATTGTAGGTGAGATACTTTGTGGCATTTGTGCAGTAATGGCTTTCTACTGGCGACTTGACCATGCAGCCCATTTTTCTTCACGTACTTCCTTATTGTGCATTTTGAAAAAGCCACACCGCTAGTTTTCAGAGAGTCCTGTATTTCAGCTGATGTTATTTGTGGGTTTTCTTTTGAATCCCGAAAATTTTCCTGGCAGTTGTGGATGACTTTTTTTTTGTCTACCTGACCGTAGTTTTGTTTTTACAGAGCACCTGATTTTCCATTTGTTAACCCCTTACTGACCTCGGACGGGATAGTACGTCCTTTGTACGTGCTTTGATGCAGGGCTCCGCGGTGAGCCCGCATCAAAGCCAGGACATGTCAGCTGTTTTGAACAGCTGACATGTGCCCGCAATAGCGGCGGGTGAAATTGCTATTCACCCACCGCTATTAACTAGTTAAATGCCGCTGTCAAACGCAGACAGCGGCATTTAACTACCGCATCCGGCTGGGTGGCCGGATATGAGCGCATCACCGACACCCGTCACATGATCGGAGGTCAGCGATGCTTCTCCATTGTAACCATAGAGGTCCTTGAGACCTCTATGGTTACTGTTCGCCGGTAGCTGTGAGCGCCACCCTGTGGTCGGCGCTCACAGCACACCTGACTTTCTACTACATAGCAGCGAACAGCAGATCGCTGCTATGTAGCAGAGGCGATCGGGTTGTGCATGCTTCTAGCCTCCCATGGAGGCTATAGAAGCATGGCAAAAGTTTAAAAAAAGTTTAAAAAAATGTGAAAAAAATAAAAAAATATAAAAGTTTAAATCACCCCCCTTTCGCCCCAATCAAAATAAATCAATAAAAAAAATCAAACCTACACATATTTGGTATCGCGTTCAGAATCGCCCGATCTATCAATAAAAAAAAGCATTAACCTGATCGCTAAACGGCGTAACGAGAAATGCAATAACGGGTGATCAAAAGAACGTATCTGCACCGAATTGGAATCTTTAAAAATGCCAGCTCGGCACGCAAAAAATAAGCCCTGAACCAACCCCAAATAATAAAAAATGGAGACGCTACGAGTATCGGAAAATGGCGCAATTTTATTTTTTTTTTTAGCAAAGTTTGGAATTTTTTTTCACCACTCAGGTAAAAAATAACCTAGTCATGTTAGGTGACTATGAACTCATAGTGGCCTGGAGAATCATAATTGCAGGTCAGTATTAGCATTTAGTGAACCTAGCAAAAAAGCTAAGCAAAAAACAAGCGTGGGATTGCACTTTTTTTGCAATTTCACCGCACTTGGAATATTTTTCCCGTTTTCTAGTGCACGACATGGTAAAACCAATGATGTCATTCAAAAGTACAACTCGTCCCGCAAAAAAATAAGCCCTCATATGGCCAAATTGACGGAAAAATAAAAAAGTTATTGCTCTGGGAAGGAGGGGAGTGAAAAACGAACACGGAAAAACAAAAAATCCCAAGGTCATGAAAGGGTTAATCACAGTTTGAATGCTGCTGACTGGCATTATCAATTATTTATCTTTTTATATCCATTTCCTGTTTTACACAGTTCAACTACCTTTTTCCACAGATCATTGACAATTATTTTGCTTTCCGCATGATTCACAATCCATAAACATCAGTGGCTGGATGACAGATGCAAGAGTCTGTCTGGATCCCAGAAACTCACTCGGCTTTTATGCACGCACACTGATTATAAGCAAACTGGTCACAGGTGAGAATGTTACCTTTAGTAGCCATTCAAACCCATTTGTGTTAACTTCTGTGCATGTTTGATCGGGTCATCTGGATGTTTTGGTTTGTCACTATGATTTGAAAAGAGAAAACATAGTAGTTTGACAATAAATGGCTTCACATAACCACTAACCATGAGTGGAGAAAATATTTTGGCGTTATTATTACTCATATTCTCTGAAAAAGGCCAAGGAAGCAAACATTCTGCTGGGGTATGTAAACTTTTGAGGACTACTGTAAATATGTACACTTTTAAACTAATACAATATTGAGGTACCCTTTGAATTTATGACTGCATTCAGTCATTGTGAGTAGGAGTTGCACAAATACAATTGCCAAACTTGGCCCATTCTTATTTGCAGTAGCATTCCAAATCTGTCAGATTATGAGGACATCTCCTGTGTACAACCCTCTATAGGTTAATTTACAGATTTTCAATTGGCTTCACGTCTGGGCTCTGGCATACCAAAACCGTCATCTTCATCTGGTGAAGCCATTATTTTGTTGATTGAGAAGTATGTTTATGGTTGTTGAAACACTAGAAAACACAAACGCTACCTCCCTGTAAATACCCTCAGCAGTTGGTATCAGGTAAGGTAGGTGCCAGCCCAGTCACAAAATAACAGAAAGAAATAGAATCTGAACTGCGCTTAGGCTACTTTCACACTAGCGTCGTGCACTGCACGTCGCTATGCGTCGTTTTGTAGAAAAAATGCATCTCCATTTTTCTCCATAGACTTGCATTAGCGACACAGTGCGACGCATTGCCACACGTCGCAACCGTCGGGTGACGGTTGCGTCTTGATGCGTCAGTCCGTCGCCACCAAAAAACGTTGCATGTAACGTTTTTTGGTGCATAAAGACCGTCTTTTCTGACCGTGCATGCGCGGCTGGAACTCCGCCGCCGCCTCCCCGCACATCACAATGGGGCAGCGGATGCGTTGAAAAACAGCATCCGCTGCCCCCGTTGTGCGGCGATTTCACTGCTTGCGTCGGTACGTCACAACGATGCAATTCGTCGTGCATCGTATGACACTAGTGCGAAAGTAGCCTTAAGGGTATAACACAAAGAATATATATATGCACCTATAGAATAAAGGATCCACCCACTAGCAAGGTAAAGGAACCCTATATATGGTAGCTGAACCCTTGAGTGCTGTCTACCAGAAATAATAAACCCTAATATAGGCAATGAATAAGTATAGAAAAAAAATCAGAAGTTCCACATCATAGCAATCCAGGAAGACATCGGACAGTTAATTGAAAATCGTTCTGTACGCATATACCAATATGGGCAACCACGAGGCTTGGTAAAAAATGAAGGCAAGAAGATGCACTTCCAAAATTTGAGTAAACTGAAATTATGCTCAACTAAATTTAATACACTTCAGCTCCAGATAAATTAATGTGAGTGTAAGAATAAAAACAATATAAAAATAGTTATGAATAAAAAATAACAAAACACTTTATTAATATTATATTTAAAATTGAAAATAAAATGAGATAGCAAAAAACAGAGTAATGAATAAAATTGGGTGCTGGTGCCTATTAATTACACCCTCTCTAGTATAAAATACAATGAAACATCTAAAAATAAGTTGTGTGTATAAATACATTTGCATATATATGTGTCTGCCTTGATCCATCCTGATACCGTTTACACTTGTATACTCACAGGCAGCCATACAGACCTGTTTATTCATCCCTATAAATGGAAGGGGCCTTCTATGCGTACAGGTTTGGTCCTATGGCATTGTTTCATTGACGATGTACTGTTCATTTGGGGGGTTCGAGAACAGATCTGGATGGGTTCATTTCCAACTTAATAACAATAAGTTTGGATTAGAATTTACACCAACTATTAGTACCACCAGTAGTGTTGAGCGATACCTTCCGATATTCCAAAGTATCGGTATCGGATTGGATCGGCCGATATCAAAAAAATATCAGATATCGCCGATACCGATACCCGATACCAATACAAGTCAATGGGACACAAATATCGGAAGGTATCCTGGATGGTTCCCAGGGTCTGTAGGAGAGGAAACTCTCCTTCAGGCCCTGGGATCCATATTCATGTAAAAAATAAAGAATAAAAATAAAAAATATGGATATACTCACCCCTCCGACGGACCCTGGACCTTAGCGGTGCAACCGGCAGCCTCCGTTCCTCAGAATGCAGTGAGTGAAGGACCTTCGATGACATCGCGGTCACGTGAGCGGTCACATGAGCGGTCACACAACCAATCACAAGACCGCGATGTCATCGTAGGTCTTGTACACTCACTGCATTCTTAGGAACGGAGGCTGCTGGTTGCACCGCTAAGGTCCAGGGTCCGTCGGAGGGGTGAGTATATCCATATTTTTTATTTTTATTCTTTATATTTTACATGAATATGGATCTCAGGGCCTGAAGGAGAGTCTCCTCTCCTCCAGACCCTGGGAACCATACACTGGGAACTTCCGATTCCGATTTCCGATATCACAAAAATATCGGAACTCGGTATCGGAATTCTGATACCGCAAATATCGGCCGATACCCGATACTTGTGGTATCGGAATGCTCAACACTAACCACCAGTATTAATTTAATAGACCTCAATATGTATATAGAGAGTAATCATTTATATACCAAAGGCTGTAGAAAAGAAGTAGATTCAAACATCTTTATTCATATAACCAGTTGCCATTTGCCCATTTGGCTTACTAACATCCCTAAGAGCCAGTAAACAAGAATTAGGCGCAACTGTACTAAACTGGATGACTACAATAAAAAATTGGATTACCTGACCCAACAATTTGTTGACAAAGGGTATCCAATCCCATTACTTGAACATGCGAAAAGGGAGGTGGAAGCTGTATCAAGAAACACCCTAATACACAATTCAAAATCAAACACCGTGAGTATTATGAGTATTGATGATCAGATCCACCAACTGTCGTTTATCACGCAATTTCATGCAGGACATAATAGGTCTAAGAGAATTATTCAGATCACTGGACGACCCTAAAAGGAGACAAAGTAATAGGAGAAACCCTGCCAGCTCTCCCTAAATTTGTGTACAGAAAAGCCCAAACATTGGGCAATTTAATAGCTCCTACTACCAAATTGGCTATTAATGAGACTAAGTACGCAGGGAAAACACTCACAAGCCATCAGTCGGGTTTTTTCCATGTGGTAGCTGTTTTTTCTGTAAGAGTGCATCATTTGAAAAAACACGCCAGTTCACGTTTATGGATTATGATGCCACCAAACAGTATAGCATTAAGGAGAGTATCTCATGCTACAATACAGGGGTTATCTATCTAATTGAATGCCCATCTAATAAATTATATGTTGAATGCACCAAGTGATGACTCATGGTTCGCGTTAAGGAGCACCTCACAAATATCCAGAAAGGCTATATGGGACATCCACTTTCACGCCACTTCAAGGAAACACACAATAAATTAACAAAAAGGGTATGCTTTCTTGGCATTCAAAAAATCCATCAAAACCTAAGAGGAGGAAATCTTATAAAAGCTATGTCCAGAGTTGAATCATAATCAATATTCACTCTGGACTATCTGGCCCCAAAGGGCCTAAATTATGAGCTAGAGCTATATGCTTTCCAATAAAACTTGATGGGGTATGCTTTAACTATTTCCTGAGTGCCAGTAGCCCTATCATCCCATTCATTCCCTCCCCTTGTTTCCTCCCCCCTTTCCCCTTTGTCCCTACATCTGTTGGAAAGGCTAAGCCCCATCATAGAAGGCCCCTAAAATATCCCTTTTATAGGGCTGAATAATCAGGTCTGTATGGCTGCTTGTGAGTATACAAGTGTAAACGGTATCAGGATGGATCAAGGCAGACACATATATATGCAAATGTATTTATATACACAACTTATTTTTTAGGCATTTCATGGTATTTTATACTAGAGAGGGTTTAATTAATATGCACCAGCACCCAATTTTATTCATAACTCTGTTTTTCGCAATCTCATTTTATTACACTGGTCTACAAAAAAAAAAAAATTCTGGCATGGACTTTAAGAACAGTTTTAGACTAATTTGAGGGCGCTGAATTCAAATCTGATCTTACAATTTCTCTATCACATCACGTTTTTGCGCTACAGGTATATAGCCCATTTTCATGAATTCCATGATAAATATAAGTAGTGTATGAAAAGTGCCGGTTTATACGGTTCACTAAGGTAAATTTAGTTTTCATTTGGTCTCCCAATAAATGTGAGAATATCTTTGTTTTCTTTGAACATGCATAATTCCCATTTGTTATGATAACACCCTTGTTTTTTGTGCTACTGGGACAGTAGAGATACAGCAGAGCATTGGGTGGAAACTGAATGGCCTCAGCGACAGAGTTTGGCATCTGGCGATAAGAATGTCATCCATGATGCTCTAGTGGATAGGAAGGACATTGTCTTTCCTCCCTTACACATAAAACTTGGATGGATGAAGCAGTTCATCAAAGCTCTCAATCACAGTGGAGAATGCTTTAACTATATATGTTCACCTTTTCCTGGTCTTAGTGAAGAGAAGAATAAGGCTGGAATATTTGATGGACCTCAAAAAAGAACACTTATGAGAGACCCAAATTTTATCACATCAATGAATGAGACAGAGGAAAGAGCTTGGAGTGCGTTTTATAATGTGGTGCAGAATTTTCTAGGGAATAAGAAAGCAGACAACTATGAAGAGATTGTTGAAGAGCTACTAATGAGTCTGCAAAATCTTGGATGTAGAATGAGTATCAAGATTCACTATTTACACAGCCATTTGGACTTTTTTCCAGAGAACCTTGGGGATGTGAGCGAGGAACAAGGGGAGCGTTTTCATCAGGACATTAAAACAATGGAAGAACGGTATCAAGGCCGGTGGGACTCACATATGACGGCTGACTATTGCTGGAGCTTGATGAGAGACAACCCAGAAGCTGTACATCACAGATCAGCCAAGAAAAGAATGTTCAAATAACTGCCATTTGTCATTCATCTGTGTGCCATATATATGTGTTTTTATATTTTGTAGTTTAATTCTGTAAGTATATTTGATTTGCTGTACATAGACTTTGTAATCTTTGTTACTCCTTGATTAAAAATATACAAAATGTAGTACCGAAAATCATGTGTTTTTATCATAAAAAACAATAGGAGTCATTTTCATCAAAAATTGAAAATATTTCGAAATCCTGATGTGATAGCCAAAAACTGAGTTCATATTCGTAATCAGCAGCCAAAATTGACTTAAAATATGTTTTAAAACCTTTTGCCAGAAAAATTGCGTTGACCAGTGTTATCAATTTTGAATATAATATTAATAAAGAGGTTTTTATTTTTATTTATAACTATTTTTATATTGTTTTTATTCTTACACTCATATTAATTTATCTGGAGCTTAAGTGTATTAAATTTAGTTGATCATAATTTCAGTTTATTCAAATTTAGGAAGTGCATCTTCTTGCATTCATTTTTTACCAAGCCTCATGGTTGCCCATATTGGTATATGTGTGCAGAACGATTTGCAATATTTCAACAGATACATCATTTAATTTTTTCTAGGCACTATTAGCTTTAAGCACTGGGGCATGCAGAGGGGGAGTGAGGGTTAAATGGACAGACAGCGAGTGTATATATAGATAGGGTGAGCCTAGGACATGATTACCCTGATGAAGGAGGACGCAGTTCCTTTGAAACATGTTAGTTTCTCTTTTGGTCCAAGCGCTGCCCGGTAGCCTCTGTGATGTCACATACTGAGCATTTCTGTCAGCCATACTTTTCTCCTGTTGGTATCAAGGGATGCCACCGGCCGGGGCTTCCCCTGGCTCCATGCAGCATCACCACCCCCCTGCCTCATTATTCTCCTGCCTTATCATGGAGGCTTCCACCCTCAGGTCATATTTCACTGCAAACAAGCTGTCAGCAGGAGTGGTGAATCAGTCTCATGAGCCCAGTCTCTATATAGAGACATTTTGAGAGTTGATCCTCTCAGTGAATTCAGTCTGGCAGCATTAACTGTCTGATATCTTCCTGGATTCCTATGATGTGGAACTTATAATTTTTTTTTAAACTAATTAATTGCCTATATTAAGGTTTTTATTTCTGGTAGACAGCACTCAAGGTTCAGCTACCATTTATAGGGTTCCTTTACCTTGCTAGTGGGTGGATCCTCTATACTATAGGTGCATACACATAATCTTTGTGATATACCCTTAAGCGTGGTTCAGATTTTATCTATTTCTTTACGTTTATGGTGTTTGCCATGTTGAAAAGTTGAATTCCTTTTCATCTCCAGCTTTTTAGCAGAAGCCTGAAGGTTTTGATGGAAAATTTATGTATATTTGGAAATGTTCATAATTTCCTCCACCTTCTCTAAAGTCTCAGTTCTGGAAGCTTTAAAACTGCCCCAAAGCATTGTGCGGTCTCGACCATGCTTCACTGTGGGTATAGTGTCCTTTTGTAGATTTACAGTGTTGGTTTTAAGCCAAATTTCTTTTGGAATTATGGAATAAAATAATCTTTGCTCTGTTCGTACCATAACAGGATTTTCCATATTTTTTTGACAGAGTGATGTTGGTTTTGGCAAAACATATTTGGGCTTGGATATTTTTCTATGTAAATCAAATAAAAAGCTCACATCTTACCACTCTATTCCACAGACCGGCAATATGACAAATACAGCAGATTGTTGTCACATGCAGTGCACAACCATTAATTGCAAGATATTCCTGCAGCTCTTTTAATGTTGATGTAGTCCTGTGGCAACCTCCAGGAACAATTTTCTTCTTGTCTTTTCATCACTTTTTGAGGGAAGTTCAGTTCTAGGTATTGTCACCATTGTGACAAATGTAAGCTACTTCTTGATGACTGTTTTCACAGTGTTCCATGGTTTATCTAGTGGCTTGAAAATTATTTGTAGCATTCTCCTGACTGCTAACTTTCCGCAAAGAGATTCCTTCACTGTGTTGTATGATGTTTACAGAACATGGCTCTTTCTGTAACATGCAGCTAAGAAAAATGTCAAGAAAATTCTACTAGATTAGGTAAACTTTATTTGGGATTATCAAGAACACTGTAAACGATGGCAGCTGTGCACTGACTACTATTTAACATGAGTTTAATTTGATTGGCTAATTTGGAGTGCAGCTACAATTAAAAGAAGGTGTTCATATTATGCAGCCACATCATTTTAGTTTTGTTAAGTTTACTCATCTCAAAATGTATTCATCTCGTCTCCCAATAGATTAAAGATGACAATAAACATGGAAAAAAGCTCTGAAATGACCCTTGTTGGTATGCCCAATGTACATGACAAAGACCTAGCATTTTAAAAAGAGGTGTGTACTTCTTTTGGCCAATATATATATATATATATATATATATATATATATATATATATATATATATGTGTATATAATAGAAAAAACAGCACAGTTAAGAGGTAGGGTGCAGATGCCTCACAGGTACATACCAGTCCTAATAAATACTTATCCAAAAAAATTGAGGCAGCACACCAAATCCAAAATTTTAAAGTACTTTTTAATAGCCCATGTGGCGACGTTTCGGTCCTGGGTACAGACCTTTCTCAATCAATTACAGAAGTGCTTAAACAGGATATCTAAGGCAACCAAATTAGCATGTATTTAGCAGCAATATCGTGAATAAATACCATTATAATGGTCATTAAGCACAGTACATAAGAGTACAATATAAACAGATCATATAAAGTGACACAGTGCAATGATGATAGTGCAAAAATGTACAGTACTAGTGATAAACATGTATAAAACATAATTGATCAATTACACCCCATCGGCGTCCTGCAGTGAACACTGCACATATCCTTGAAAAAAATCCACTATACATGGATAAGCACTAGTGTTGAGCGATACCATCCGATACTTGAAAGTATCGGTATCGGAAAGTATCGTCCGATACCGGCAAAGTATCGGATCTAATCCGATACCGATACCCGATACCAATACAAGTCAATGGGACTCAAGTATCGGACGGTATCCCTGATGGTTCCCAGGGTCTGAAGGAGAGGAAACTCTCCTTCAGGCCCTGGGATCCATATTAATGTGTAAAATAAAGAATTAAAATAAAAAATATTGCTATACTCACCTCTCCGACGCAGCCTGGACCTCACCGAGGGAACCGGCAGCGTTCTTTGCTTAAAATGCGCGCGTTTACTTCCTTCCGTGACGTCACGGCTTGTGATTGGTCGCGTGCCACCCATGTGGCCGCAACGCGACCAATCACAGCAAGCCGTGACGTAATTTTCAGGTCCTCAATGCCTAATTCTAGGCATTCAGGATTTTAAAATTACGTTCCGGCTTGTGATTGGTTGCATCGCGGTCACATGGGCTGCACGCAACCAATCACAAGCCGTGACGTAATTTTAAAATGCGCGTGTTTCCTGCCTCCCGTGACGTCACGGCTTGTGATTGGTCGCGTCACCCATGTGACCGCGACGCGACCAATCACAAGCCGGAACGTAATTTTAAAATCCTGAATGCCTAGAATTAGGCATTGAGGACCTGAAAATTACGTCACGGCTTGCTGTGATTGGTCGCGTCGCAGCCACATGGGCGGCACGCGACCAATCACAAGCCGTGATGTCACGGAAGGAAGTAAACGCGCGCATTTTAAGCAAAGAACGCTGCCGGTCCCCTCGGTGAGGTCCAGGCTGCGTCGGAGAGGTGAGTATAGCAATATTTTTTATTTTAATTCTTTATTTTACACATTAATGTTGTTTCGATACCGATACCCGATACCACAAACGTATCGGATCTCGGTATCGGAATTCCGATACCCGCAAGTATCGGCCGATACCCGATACTTGCGGTATCGGAATGCTCAACACTAATAAGCACTTCCGGTCATGCTAAGTTGCGATCGGAAGTTCACAAGATACCATCTTGGAAAAGTTATTGGGGGGTGCCCCCATACAGGGGTACTCCAGCCAAAGTGTCTCCATTCTGGTTAACAGGTTATCAACTCCATAAAATGGGGGATGTTCCTGTGCCAATGTTCCATTAGTGCCATAATTCTGCCATCTTGCCAGTTTGTATCTTCACAATTATCATATGAAAGGCATAAGGAAGGGTCACTTAAGTGGTCCCACAATCGTGACATTATAACTGTCAGGTTGAATAAATAAAGCAAGTTCTTCTATAAACAAAGATAGTGCTTTAGACATTGTTTTTGCCACTGCGCAAATGCAGGTAGCAGTATGTTTGAATGTTTTTTTTTTTGTGGTCTGGTGCTTGTGGGCATTTTTACCTTTTCCAAGATGGCGTCTTGTGAACTTCCGGTCGCGACTGAGCATGACCGGAAGTGCTTATCCATGTATAGTGGATTTTTTTCAAGGATATGTGCAGTGTTCACTGCAGGATGCAGGTTTTCGGCGCAATGTATCAGGAATGGATGCGGTGAGTCATGGAATATGACTAACTGTGGACAGCTGGCTTAAATTGATCAATTATGTTTTATACATGTTTATCACTAGTACTGTACATTTTTGCACTATGATCATCATTGTACTATGTCCCTTTATATGATCTGTTTATATTGTACTCTTATGTACTGTGCTTAATCATCATTATAATGGCCTCCCTGCTAACTCTCTTGCACCGCTCCAGTCTGTCCTCAACTCTGCTGCCCGGCTAATCCACCTCTCTCCTCACTACTCCCCTGCAAATCCCTCCACTGGCTCCCAATTCCCCAATTAATCCAGTTCAAACTACTAACACTGATCTACAAAGCCATCCACAACCTGTTCCCTATCTATATCTCTGAACTAATCTCCCAATATCTTCCCTCACGTAATCTTCGATCCTCCCAAGACCTCCTACTCTCCTCCACACTTATTCATTCCTCACACAACTGCCTCCAAGATTTCTCCCGAATATCCTCCATCCTGTGGAACTCCATGCCTCAACACGTCTGATTGTCCACCACCCTCGGATCCTTCAGATGGAACCAGAAGCTGCCACATCACCAACGGCCGGAGCTGCTGCATCACCAACCGCCAGAGCTGCTGCCTCACCATCACCAGAGCTGCCGCTCCCCCGACCTTCTGTCTCCTCCCCATTATCCTGTAGAATGTAAGTGCACAAGGACAGAGTCCTCTCCCCTCTGCACCAGTCTCATTGTAAATTTGTTTACTGTAAACGTTATCTATAACCCTGTACATAACCCCTTTTCTCATGTACAGCACCATGGAATTAATGACGCTATATAAATAAATAACAATAATAATAATAATATCTATTCACGATTAGTGTTGAGTATTCCGATACCGCAAGTATCGGGTATCGGCCGATATTTGCGGTATCGGAATTCCGATACCGAGTTCCAATATTTTTGTGATATCGGAAATCGGAATCGGAAGTTCCCAGTGTGTGGTTCCCAGGGTCTGGAGGAGAGGAGACTCTCCTTCAGGCCCTGGGATCCATATTCATGTAAAAAATAAAGAATTAAAATAAAAAATATGGATATACTCATCCCTCCGGCGGCCCCTGGACCTTACCGATGTAACCGGCAGCCTCCGTTCCTAAGAATGAGGAGTTTAGGACCTGCGATGACGTCGCGGCTTGTGATTGGTCGCGTGAGCGGTCACATGAGCGGTCACGCGACCAATCACAAGCCGCGACGTCATCGAAGGTCCTAAACTCCTCATTCTTAGGAACGGAGGCTGCCGGTTACATCGGTAAGGTCCAGGGTCTGCCGAAGGGGTGAGTATATCCATATATTTTTTTTAAATTCTTTATTTTTTACATGAATATGGATCCCAGAGCCTGAAGGAGAGTTTCCTCTCCTTCAGACCCTGGGAACCATCCAGGATACCTTCCGATACTTGTGTCCCATTGACATGCATTGGTATCGGGTATCGGTATCGGCGATATCCGATATTTTTTGGATATCGGCCGATACCATCCGATACCGATACTTTTGAGTATCGGAAGGTATCGCTCAACACTATTCACGATATTGCTGCTAAATACTTGCTAATTTGGTTGCCTTAAATATCCTGTTTATGCATTACATACACAGTATATATATATACAGCTCAGGGAAAAATTAAGAGACCACCACATCAAAACCCTGTCACGGGCAGCCCAATCTCCTGACCCTGAAACCCATTGAAAGCCTCTGGAATGTTATCAAGGGGATGATGGATAGTCACAAGCCATCAAACAAAGAAGAACTGCTTACATTTTTGTACCAGGAGCAGTGGGAAAGACTGATGTAAAGCATGCCAAGACGCATGAAAGCTGTGTTTAAAATTCATGGTTATTCAAGGAAATGTTGAAACTCCTTTTCTTTGCATTATTTGAGGTCAGAAAGCACTGTTGTTTTTTTTTATTTTGACTATTTCTTCTTTTCAGAAAAACAATATAAAATGTATTGCTTGGAAATTCGGAGACATGTTGTCAGAAGTTTATAGAATAAATGAACAATTTACATTTTACTCACAAAATATGCCTATAAAAAGAAAAATCAGAGAAACAACATTTTGCAGTGGTCTCTTAATTTTTGCCAGAGCTGTGTATACATAGTATATCAATTACAGACCATAGCATTATGTGGTTGCTACACTAGACAGTCTTCACGTATTAGTAGGGTCCAAGGGGTTAGCATTTCATTTGTTAGTATACAGATGTACTGTTGGTACATTTTTATGACATTCATCCTGCAGTTCTGTGTACAAAAACCACCCACCACATAGTCAGTTATGTCATGGAAGTATAACATTTTAGTATGTCTACAGTTTACAAACTTGAAAATACAATACTATCATGTATATATGTTATCACAGGGTTAGAACATTATTATCTTGATAGCTTAGTTATTAATGCAAGTTTTATTACTTTATATTGCTTTTCATTGAATGAAATGGTATAAATAATTAGCATTGTTCAAGGACAAAGAAAATGAGATGCGTACAAAAATATAATAAACGTATTACAATCGAAAAATAGAAGACCTCAAAACAACAAAGTGCAAAGATAAATGGAGGCCTGAGGGATAAAGGGAGGCCTCAGGGATTCATCTTTAATGGAAATGATTATAATAAATGAGTGTACTGTACATTAATTTTTTATTTCAAAGTCTCCTGCATTTTTTAAAAGGCTCCTATGCGTATATAATTAATTCTGACAAGGGTTCATATCTATTTTGGTGACTTGTTAGGAATTGCTCTTTTAACTTTCATAATTGTAACATATACCCTAAATTTAGATATAATCCTCAGCAGAAATGAGTACACTCCCTTTGAAAAGTAAGATGTGAATCAATATCTCACTAAATAAACTCATAAGATGAACGTAAAGTTTATAATATCTTTCATTTAAAAAAATCTTAAGTTTTTACTTTAATTAGGTGATGTAAAAATATAGTACAGCTGCAGTAGTATTTTGTATGAGTTCCAGGATTTTTAAGGACAGCACCAAGTCTTCTAGTGTCATTTCGGACGCTGTTCACACTAGGGCGTCTGACAGACAGCGGTAATTCCTCATTCGTCCACTATATGCTCAGTGGCGCCGGCTAGATTGATCCAGATTGTCCGGGGTTAATCTGGCTGGTACTCGGGTTGGAGGCTTAGTCACGCCCATTGCCTTTAAATAGTTTTGCTGGGCTTTGGGCATCGCCGATCATAGCTTGTGTCTTGTGCCTGGTGATCTCGGTCTGGAGTGGTGGTCTAGGAGAGGAAATATCGTATCTGGTGGTGTATTATCCTTCGTTATATTTCTCCTTCCTATATTTGTATTGTTTTGCCCTGTGCACATTATAGTGTTTTCCTGTGTGTCTGCGGCGTGGTGCGTTTTTTAGTTTTGCCTGTCTGTGCTTTCTGTAGGGGTTGGTAAGAGGTCTTATCACTGGGTGGCGGGTGGAGGTTTCAGCTTAGTACTGAAACAGGACTCGGGTTCAGGCCTGGCGGCCCAGACATGCACACCTTCAGTGTAAACTCTGGGAGAGGGACAGACAGGGTTTCCCTAGTTTGAGGGATATTGCAGGGGCCCGGGTAATCAGCTGTAGTCTACCCAGTACACCCGTGAGCCGTGACATTATAATCGGCCATATTTTTTGTATTCCATGGATCCCATGACTTCCATAACCCGCCAGTTGGAGGCGCTGTCCCTGCAGGTCACTGAGCTGAAGGGGGCAGTTCAGCAACAGGGTCAAGTAATATTTAATGTGCAAGCTGAATCTGCAGGCAGAGTTGCTGAGCCAAAGTTTCCTTTACCTGAAAGGTTTGCTGGGGAACGTAGTAAATTTCTTACTTTTCGTGAATCTTGTAAACTATATTTTTGTATGAGCCCGATCTCCTCAGGTAATGAGGCTCAGCATGTGGGCCTGGTGTTGTCATTACTAAATGGGGATCCTCAAGCATGGGCGTTTTCTTTACCATCTGATTCTGCTGCATATAACTCAGTGGAGAGTTTTTATTCTGCTCTTGGACTCATTTATGAGGATCCTGACAGAATGGGTCTAGCAGAATCTAAAATTTGAGCTATCTGCCAGGGGGAGCGTATGGCGGAGGATTACTGTTCTGAATTTCGCCACTGGGCGGTAGATACACAGTGGAATGATCCGGCACTGCGGAGTCAGTTTGTTCATGGGGTTTCAGGAAGGGTTAAAAAAGCCCTTCTGATGTACGAGACTCCTGCTTCTCTAGAATCCACTATGAGTCTTGTTATCCGCATTGCTCGCCGTCTGCGTCAGGGGGTGCAAGAGACGCCACCTATGGGAGAGAGCGTAGGTACAGGTGAGGTTGCTGCAGGTGAGCCCACGGAGCCTATGCAAATCGCAGGGGTGTCACATGTGAAGCATCGTGCCCCTTTGCTCAGGAAGAAGAGAGCCTGTTTTTGCTGTGGTAAAACTGGTCATTATGTTAATACTTGTCCTCTGCTATCTAAGAAAAGCGCAACGGCGGAAAAACTACTAAGCTCAGAGGGTGTGGAGGAGGCCAATCTGAACTTATGCATATCCTCCATTGTGGTTTCTCAATGCATGCTCCCTGCCAAAGTTATGGTCGCTGGCAGAGAGCTGCCAATCACTGTGTTTGTGGATAGTGGTTCTGCCACTAATCTTATTGAGGAGTTTGCGCGCACAGCCGGTTTCAGGATAGAAAAACTGCCTCATCCTATCCGGGTGGTCACCATCAATGCCGCTCCTATCCCACAGGGGGAGACTACTGAGTTTGTGGCTGAGGTTAAACTCCACATTTGGGTCCTACATTCGGAGCAAGTTACATGTAGGGTGCTCAGTAATCTGCCTGCACAAATGGTTCTGGGTTTTCCATGGTTGGCTATGCACAACCCGGTGATTGACTGGAAAACCCAGGACATCATCCAGTGGAGCGGATTCTGCCAGGAGAATTGCCTGGCCACGTGTGTGTCCGCTGTGACTCCTAGTATTCCTGAGTCACTGCTGGATTTCGCAGATGTGTTTTCTGAGAAGGGTTGTTCAGAGTTGCCACCACATCGTCCCTATGACTGCACTATTAGGTTAAAACCAGGGGCCAAATTGCCGAAAGCTAGGATGTTTAAAGGGACTCTGTCACCTGAATTTGGAGGGAACAATTTTCAGCCATAGGGGCGGGGTTTTCGGGTGTTTGATTCACCCTTTCCTTACCCGCTGGCTGCATGCTGGCTGCAATATTGGATTGAAGTTCATTCTCTGTCCTCCATAGTACATGCCTGCGTAAGGCAAGATTGCCTTGTGCAGGCATGTACTACGGAGGACAGAGAATGAACTTCAATCCAATATTGCAGCCAGCATGCAGCCAGCGGGTAAGGAAAGGGTGAATCAAACACCCCAAAACCCCGCCCCTATGGCTGAAAATTGTTCCCTCCAAATTCAGGTGACAGAGTCCCTTTAACATCTCTGGTCCTGAAAGGCAAGCCTTAAAAGACTACATTGCTGAGAGTCTGAGCAAAGGGCACATCAGGCCTTGGTCCTCGCCTGTGGCAGCAGGGTTCTTCTTCGTTAAGAAGAAAGATGGCGGTTTACGCCCGTGTCTGGATTTCAGGGAGTTAAACCAGATTACGGTTCATGACCCATACCCTGTGCCACTGATACCCGATCTGATCAATCAGGTGGCTGGTGCTAGGTGGTTCTCTAAGCTTGACCTCAGGGGGCATACAACCTCATAAGAGTCCGTCAAGGGGATGAGTGGAAAACGGCTTTTAATACTCCTGAGGGCATTTTGAAAATCTGGTGATGCCATTTGGTTTGACAAACGCGCCTGCTGTATTTCAACATTTTTTAAACGATGTGTTCTCTCATGTCCTGGGAAAATTCGTTATTGTGTACCTTGATGACATTCTCATCTATTCATGCGACCGTGATACTCATTTAGAGTATGTTAGGCAGGTGTTACAGCTACTCAGAGAGAATAAGCTCTATGCTAAATTGGAGAAATGTGTATTTTCGGTTCAGGAGTTGCCTTTCTTGGGTTATATTGTGTCCGCTTCTGGGTTTAAAATAGACACCGCTAAGGTGCAAGCGGTGCTGCATTGGGAACGGCTTGATAACCTAAAAGCGCTCCAGCGGTTCCTTGGGTTTTCTAACTATTATAGAAAGTTTATCAAAAACTTTTCTACCATTGCTAAACCGCTCACTGACATGACAAAAAAAGGTACCGATTTCTCCGCCTGGTCTGAGCCTGCTGTGCGCGCATTTGAGTTTCTGAAGAACAGTTTTGCTTCAGCTCCCATTCTGGTGCAACCAGATGTATCGGAACCATTTACCGTGGAAGTCGATGCGTCTGAGGTTGGAGTGGGGGTGGTGCTGTCTCAAGGCTCATCCTTGAGCGAGTTGAGTCCATGCGCCTATTTCTCCAAGAAACTGTCGCCCGCCGAACGTAACTACGATATCGGCAACAGGGAGTTGTTGGCTATCAAGTTGGCTTTTGAGGAATGGCGACACTTTTTGGAGAGGTCGGTTCACCAGGTTACTGTTATTACCGACCATAAGAATTTGCTTTATTTGGAGTCAGCCAAGCGTCTGTCCCCCAGGCAGGCTCGCTGGGCATTGTTTTTCACGCTGTTCAACATTTTTGTTACTTACCGACCTGGGTCTAAGAACACTAAGGCGGATGCTTTGTCCAGGTGTTTTCTGGGGGGAGAACCTCGGGAAGAACCGGTACCCATCCTCCAAAAAGGTGTAGTGGTCTCGGCTCTCACGACAGAGGTTGAGGCTGAGATTGCCGAGGCTCAGGAGGAAGTACCACCAGAACTTCCCGTTAACAAATCGTTTGTACCGCTCCATCTTCACCTAAAGATATTGGCAGAGCATCATGATGCTGTCCTGGCTGATCACCCAGGGGTTAGGGGTACTTTGGAGTTGGTGTCGCGTCGGTTTTGGTGGCCCAAAATCCGACAGGACGTGGTCTCATACGTGTCAGCATGCACCACGTGCGCTAGGGCTAAGACTCCCCACTCCCATCCTGCTGGCACACTACTTCCTCTCGAGGTACCCAGTAGGCCATGGACGGAGATCTCCATGGATTTTATCACGGACTTGCCCTCCTCAGCTGGGAACACGGTCATCTTGGTGATTGCTGATCGGTTCTCAAAAATGTCACACTTTGTGTCTTTGCCTTCGTTGCCTAACGCTAAGACTCTGGCTCAGGTATTTGTGCAGGAGGTGGTCAGACTTCACGGAGTCCCGTCTAACATCGTGTCTGATAGGGGTACTCAGTTTGTGGCAAAATTTTGGAAACCATTTTGCTCACGGCTGGGGATCAAGTTGTCGCATTCTTCGGCATTTCATCCTCAGTCAAATGGTCAGACCAAGCGTATGAACCAAAATTTGGAGCAGTACTTATGCTGTTTTATTTCTGACAACCAGGAGGAGTGGTCGATATTCCTTCCTTTGGCTGAGTTTGCCATAAATAATCACCGCCAGGAATCTTCTGGGGAGTCTCTGTTTTTTTGTGTTTACAGACTCCATCCTTAATTTTGTACTTTGAGTCAGGGGTAGTGTTGAGCGATACCGTCCGATACTTGAAAGTATCGGTATCGGAAAGTATCGGCCGATACCGGCAAAGTATCGGATCTAATCCGATACCGATACCCGATACCAATACAAGTCAATGGGACTCAAGTATCGGACGGTATCCCTGATGGTTCCCAGGGTCTGAAGGAGAGGAAACTCTCCTTCAGGCCCTGGGATCCATATTAATGTGTAAAATAAAGAATTAAAATAAAAAATATTGATATACTCACCTCTCCGACGCAGCCTGCACCTTATCGAGGGAACCGGCAGCCTTCTTTGCTTAAAATGCGCGCGTTTACTGCCTTCCGTGACGTCACGGCTTCTGATTGGTCGCGTGCCGCCCATGTGACCACGACGCGACCAATCACAACAAGCCGTGACGTAATTTTCAGGTCCTGAATGCCTAATTAGGCATTCAGGACCTGAAAATTACGTCACGGCTTGTTGTGATTGGTCGCGTCGCGGTCACATGGGCGGCACACGACCAATCAGAAGCCGTGATGTCACGGAAGGCAGTAAACGCGCGCATTTTAAGCAAAGAAGGCTGCCGGTTACTACCAGGGCGCGTCAGAGGGTGAGTATATCCCTATTTTTTATTTTAATTCTTTATTTTTTACATGGATATGGATTCCAGGGCCTGAAGGAGAGTTTCCTCTCCTTCAGACCCTGGGAACCATACACTGGGAACTTCTGATTCCGATTCCCGATACCACAAAAGTATCGGATCTCGGTATCGGAATTCCGATACAGCAAATATCGGCCGATACCCGATACTTGCGGTATCGGAATGCTCAACACTAGTCAGGGGGGCTCTTCCGGCGTCCCGGAGGAGGACCTGTTAGGAGCACAACTGTCTTCCGTCTGGAGGAAAGTGAAACAGCGCCTGTTGAGCATGGGTGCAAGGTACAAACGTGTGGCTGACAGTAGACGTGTGCCAGGTCCGGACCTGTGTGTGGGTGACTGGGTGTGGTTGTCCACAAAAAACATAAGACTCAAAATACTATCCCTTGAATTGGGTCCTAGGTTTATTGGTCAGTTTAGGGTCGCCGCCATCATTAACCCGGTTGCCTACCGATTGGAGCTCCCTACGGTATATAAGATTCACAACATGTTCCACAGATCGTTATTAAAAAAGGTGGTGGGTTCTGTGGACGTGGCGCCAATGCCTCCTCCAGTCTTGGTGGATGGCAGTTTAGAGTTTGAAGTCTCCAAGGTGGTTGACTCTCGAGTGGTGCGCCGCACGTTACAGTACCTGGTACACTGGCGTGGTTATGGGCCGGAGGAGAGGTCTTGGGTACCAGCCTCAGATATACATGCGGACCGGCTGGTCAGTATGTTTCACCGCTGCCATTAGGACAAGCCGGGTCCTATAAGTCGTGAGGGCCCTGGGGTCTCTCGTAGAAGGCGGGGTACTGTCATGTCGGACGCTGTTCACACTAGGGCATCCGACAGACAGCGGTAATTCCTCATTCGTCCACTATATGCTCAGTGGTGCCGGCTAGATTGATCCAGATTGTCCGGGGTTAATCTGGCTGGTACTCGGGTTGGAGGCTTAGTCACGCCCATTGCCTTTAAATAGTTTTGCTGGGATTTGGGCATCGCCGATTATAGCTTGTGTCTTGTGCCTGGTGATCTCGGTCTGGAGTGGTGGTCTAGGAGAGGAAATATCGTATCTGGTGGTGTATTATCCTTCATTTTATTTCTCCTTCCTATATTTGTATTATTTTGCCCTGTGCACATTATAGTGTTTTCCTGTGTGTCTGCGGCGTGGTGCGTTTTTTAGTTTTCCCTGTCTGTGCTTTCTGTAGGGGTTGGTGAGAGGTCTTATCACTGGGTGGCGGGTGGAGGTTTCAGCTTAGTACTGAAACAGGACTCAGGGTCAGGCCTGGCGGCCCAGACATGCACACCTTCAGTGTAAACTCTGGGAGAGGGACAGACAGGGTTTCCCTAGTTTGAGGGATATTGCAGGGGCCCGGGCAATCAGCTGTAGGCTACCCAGTACCCCCGTGACATCTAGGTATGGAATGAACAACAACAACAGCATCTATTTTTTTACAATTCTTCAGAAACAGCCTCTTTAGAGCCTGGATGCTGGATGGACAGTAATGCTCAACTTGTCTCTTCAGAATTTCACCTAGGTGTTTGTTTGGGTTCACATCAGGACACATACTTGGCCACTGAATCACTTTCACCTTCCTTTTTAGAAATGCAAAAAATATGTATTTTGGATCATGATAATGTTGGAAAGTGCATGAAAGTGCATTTGGCATTGTGGATCACCAGTTTCTACTCACTATGCTCCCCTCTATTGGGCTCAAGGACATAGTTCTCTCCTGGTTCTCCTAATACCTTTCTGACTGCATCTTCACTGTATCTTTTGATGGCTTTTACTCCTCTCCTCATCCCCTTACTATAGGGGTTACTCAGTGCTCACTCCTATGATCAGCAGATTTGGGTTTTAGTATTATCTCAATGCTGACTAAACCCAATTATACACTTCTTCCCTTATATCACCCTCACCCTAATACAAAATACCAAGGATTGTTTGCTGTTTCTAACATTATCTGAAACGGAATCTCTTCAAAACTGAACTTCTTGTGTTTCTTCTCTACTAGCCTAACTCTACCTGACATTGAAATGAAGGATCAACCATAACTCCCAAGCAGCAGGTTCGCTGCCTTGGGTGTTATGGTTCTCAATGGCAAGAGAACATAGCCCAGCAAACATAAGAACTAGCTCTTGGAAGGATGGAAACTAAACTGACCATGAACTAAACCTGCCGCACAACTAACAGTAGCCGGGTAGCGTAGCCTGCGTTTTATCCCTAGACGCCCAGCGCCGGCCGGAGGACGAACTAATCCTGGCAGAGGAAAATATAGTCCTGGCTCACCTCTAGAGAAATTTCCCCGAAAGGCAGACAGAGGCCCCCCACAAATATTGGCGGTGATTTTAGATGAAATGACAAACGTAGTATGAAAATAGGTTTAGCAAAATTGAGGTCCGCTTACTAGATAGCAGAAAAACAGAAAGGGCACTTTCATGGTCAGCTGAAAACCCTATCAAACACCATCCTGAAATTACTTTAAGACTCTAGTATTAACTCATAACATCAGAGTGGCAATTTCAGATCACAAGAGCTTTCCAGACACAGAAACGAAACTACAGCTGTGAACTGGAACAAAATGCAAAAACAAACAAGGACTAAAGTCCAACTTAGCTGGGAGTTGTCTAGCAGCAGGAACATGCACAGAAAGGCTTCTGATTACAATGTTGACCGGCATGGAAGTGACAGAGGAGCAAGGCTAAATAGCGACTCCCACATCCTGATGGAAACAGGTGAACAGAGAGGATGATGCACACCAGTTCAATTCCACCAGTGGCCACCGGGGGAGCCCAAAATCCAATTTCACAACAGTACCCCCCCCTCAAGGAGGGGGCACCGAACCCTCACCAGAACCACCAGGGCGATCAGGATGAGCCCTATGAAAGGCGCGGACCAAATCGGAGGCATGAACATCAGAGGCAGTCACCCAAGAATTATCCTCCTGACCGTATCCCTTCCATTTGACCAGATACTGGAGTTTCCGTCTGGAAACACGGGAGTCCAAGATTTTTTCCACAACGTACTCCAACTCGCCCTCAACCAACACCGGAGCAGGAGGCTCAACGGAAGGCACAACCGGTACCTCATACCTGCGCAATAATGACCGATGAAAAACATTATGAATAGAAAAAGATGCAGGGAGGTCCAAACGGAAGGACACAGGGTTAAGAATCTCCAATATCTTGTACGGGCCGATGAACCGAGGCTTAAACTTGGGAGAAGAAACCCTCATAGGGACAAAACGAGAAGACAACCACACCAAGTCCCCAACACAAAGCCGAGGACCAACCCGACGCCGGCGGTTGGCAAAAAGCTGAGTCTTCTCCTGGGACAACTTCAAATTGTCCACTACCTGCCCCCAAATCTGATGCAACCTCTCCACCACAGCATCCACTCCAGGACAATCCGAAGATTCCACCTGACCAGAAGAAAATCGAGGATGAAACCCCGAATTACAGAAAAAGGGAGACACCAAGGTGGCAGAGCTGGCCCGATTATTGAGGGCAAACTCCGCTAAAGGCAAAAAAGCAACCCAATCATCCTGATCTGCAGACACAAAACACCTCAAATATGTCTCCAAGGTCTGATTCGTCCGCTCGGTCTGGCCATTAGTCTGAGGATGGAAAGCAGACGAGAAAGACAAATCTATGCCCATCCTAGCACAGAATGCTCGCCAAAATCTAGACACGAATTGGGTACCTCTGTCAGAAACGATATTCTCCGGAATACCATGCAAACGGACCACATTTTGAAAAAACAGAGGAACCAACTCGGAAGAAGAAGGCAACTTAGGCAGGGGAACCAAATGGACCATCTTAGAGAAACGATCACACACCACCCAGATGACAGACATCTTCTGAGAAACAGGAAGATCCAAAATAAAATCCATCGAGATGTGCGTCCAGGGCCTCTTCGGGATAGGCAAGGGCAACAACAATCCACTAGCCTGAGAACAACAAGGCTTGGCCCGAGCACAAACGTCACAAGACTGCACGAAGCCTCGCACATCTCGAGACAGGGAAGGCCACCAGAAGGACCTTGCCACCAAATCCCTGGTACCAAAGATTCCAGGATGACCTGCCAATGCAGAAGAATGAACCTCAGAAATGACTTTACTGGTCCAATCATCAGGAACAAACAGTCTACCAGGTGGGCAACGATCAGGTCTATCCGCCTGAAACTCCTGCAAGGCCCGCCGCAGGTCTGGAGAAACGGCAGACAATATCACTCCATCCTTAAGGATACCTGTAGGTTCAGAATTACCAGGGGAGTCAGGCTCAAAACTCCTAGAAAGGGCATCCGCCTTAACATTCTTAGAACCCGGCAGGTAGGACACCACAAAATTAAACCGAGAGAAAAACAACGACCAGCGCGCCTGTCTAGGATTCAGGCGTCTGGCGGACTCAAGATAAATTAGATTTTTGTGGTCAGTCAATACCACCACCTGATGTCTAGCCCCCTCAAGCCAATGACGCCACTCCTCAAAAGCCCACTTCATGGCCAAAAGCTCCCGATTCCCAACATCATAATTCCGCTCGGCGGGCGAAAATTTACGCGAGAAAAAAGCACAAGGTCTCATCACGGAGCAATCGGAACTTCTCTGCGACAAAACCGCCCCAGCTCCGATTTCAGAAGCGTCGACCTCAACCTGAAAAGGAAGAGCAACATCAGGCTGACGCAACACAGGGGTGGAAGAAAAGCGGCGCTTAAGCTCCCGAAAGGCCTCCACAGCAGCAGGGGACCAATCAGCAACATCAGCACCCTTCTTAGTCAAATCAGTCAATGGTTTAACAACATCAGAAAAACCAGCAATAAATCGACGATAAAAGTTAGCAAAGCCCAAAAATTTCTGAAGACTCTTAAGAGAAGAGGGTTGCGTCCAATCACAAATAGCCTGAACCTTGACAGGATCCATCTCGATGGAAGAGGGGGAAAAAATATATCCCAAAAAGGAAATCTTTTGAACCCCAAAAACGCACTTAGAACCCTTCACACACAAGGAATTAGACCGCAAAACCTGAAAAACCCTCCTGACCTGCTGGACATGAGAGTCCCAGTCATCCGAAAAAATCAAAATATCATCCAGATACACAATCATAAATTTATCCAAATAATCACGGAAAATGTCATGCATAAAGGACTGAAAGACTGAAGGGGCATTTGAAAGACCAAAAGGCATCACCAAATACTCAAAGTGGCCCTCGGGCGTATTAAATGCGGTTTTCCACTCATCCCCCTGCTTAATTCGCACCAAATTATACGCCCCACGGAGATCTATCTTAGAGAACCACTTGGCCCCCTTTATGCGAGCAAACAAATCAGTCAGCAGTGGCAATGGATATTGATATTTAACCGTGATTTTATTCAAAAGCCGATAATCAATGCACGGCCTCAAAGAGCCATCTTTCTTAGCCACAAAGAAAAAACCGGCTCCTAAGGGAGATGACGAAGGACGAATATGTCCCTTTTCCAAGGACTCCTTTATATATTCTCGCATAGCAGCATGTTTAGGCACAGACAGATTAAATAAACGACCCTTAGGGTATTTACTACCCGGAATCAAATCTATGGCACAATCGCACTCCCGGTGCGGAGGTAATGAACCAAGCTTAGGTTCTTCAAAAACGTCACGATATTCAGTCAAGAATTCAGGAATCTCAGAGGGAATAGATGATGAAATGGAAACCACAGGTACGTCCCCATGCGTCCCCTTACATCCCCAGCTTAACACAGACATAGCTTTCCAGTCAAGGACTGGGTTATGAGATTGCAGCCATGGCAATCCAAGCACCAACACATCATGTAGGTTATACAGCACAAGAAAGCGAATAATCTCCTGGTGATCCGGATTAATCCGCATAGTTACTTGTGTCCAGTATTGTGGTTTATTGCTAGCCAATGGGGTGGAGTCAATCCGCTTCAGGGGTATAGGAGTTTCAAGAGGCTCCAAATCATACCCACAGCGTTTGGCAAAGGACCAATCCATAAGACTCAAAGCGGCGCCAGAGTCGACATAGGCATCCGCGGTAATAGATGATAAAGAACAAATCAGGGTCACAGATAGAATAAACTTAGACTGTAAAGTGCCAATTGAAACAGACTTATCAAGCTTCTTAGTACGCTTAGAACATGCTGATATAACATGAGTTGAATCACCGCAATAGAAGCACAACCCATTTTTTCGTCTAAAATTCTGCCGTTCACTTCTGGACAGAATTCTATCACATTGCATATTCTCTGGTGTCTTCTCAGTAGACACCGCCAAATGGTGCACAGGTTTGCGCTCCCGCAGACGCCTATCGATCTGGATAGCCATTGTCATGGACTCATTCAGACCCGCAGGCACAGGGAACCCCACCATAACATCCTTAATGGCATCAGAGAGACCCTCTCTGAAATTCGCCGCCAGGGCGCACTCATTCCACTGAGTAAGCACAGCCCATTTACGGAATTTCTGGCAGTATATTTCAGCTTCGTCTTGCCCCTGAGATAGGGACATCAAGGCCTTTTCCGCCTGAAGTTCTAACTGAGGTTCCTCATAAAGCAACCCCAAGGCCAGAAAAAACGCATCCACATTGAGCAACGCAGGATCCCCTGGAGCCAATGCAAAAGCCCAATCCTGAGGGTCGCCCCGGAGCAAGGAAATCACAATCCTGACCTGCTGAGCAGGATCTCCAGCAGAGCGAGATTTCAGGGACAAAAACAACTTGCAATTATTTTTGAAATTTTGAAAGCAAGATCTATTCCCCGAGAAAAATTCAGGCAAAGGAATTCTAGGTTCAGATATAGGAACATGAACAACAAAATCTTGTAAATTTTGAACTTTCGTGGTGAGATTATTCAAACCTGCAGCTAAACTCTGAATATCCATTTTAAACAGGTGAACACAGAGCCATTCCAGGATTAGAAGGAGAGAGAGAGAGAAAGGCTGCAATATAGGCAGACTTGCAAGAGATTCAATTACAAGCACGCTCAGAACTGAAGGGAAAAAAAAAATCTTCAGCAGACTTCTCTTTTCTCTCCTTTCTCTGTCAATTAATTTAACCCTTTGGGGCCGGTCAAACTGTTATGGTTCTCAATGGCAAGAGAACATAGCCCAGCAAACATAAGAACTAGCTCTTGGAAGGATAGAAACTAAACTGACCATGAACTAAACCTGCCGCACAACTAACAGTAGCCGGGTAGCGTAGCCTGCGTTTTATCCCTAGACGCCCAGCGCCGGCCGGAGGACTAACTAATCCTGGCAGAGGAAAATATAGTCCTGGCTCACCTCTAGAGAAATTTCCCCGAAAGGCAGACAGAGGCCCCCCACAAATATTGGCGGTGATTTTAGATGAAATGACAAACGTAGTATGAAAATAGGTTTAGCAAAATTGAGGTCCGCTTACTAGATAGCAGAAAAACAGAAAGGGCACTTTCATGGTCAGCTGAAAACCCTATCAAACACCATCCTGAAATTACTTTAAGACTCTAGTATTAACTCATAACATCAGAGTGGCAATTTCAGATCACAAGAGCTTTCCAGACACAGAAACGAAACTACAGCTGTGAACTGGAACAAAATGCAAAAACAAACAAGGACTAAAGTCCAACTTAGCTGGGAGTTGTCTAGCAGCAGGAACATGCACAGAAAGGCTTCTGATTACAATGTTGACCGGCATGGAAGTGACAGAGGAGCAAGGCTAAATAGCGACTCCCACATCCTGATGGAAACAGGTGAACAGAGAGGATGATGCACACCAGTTCAATTCCACCAGTGGCCACCGGGGGAGCCCAAAATCCAATTTCACAACACTTGGGGTTATATTTGACACAGAACTTTCCTTTATTCCCTATTTCCAATTGCTCTCACACTCATGTCACCAGAATCTTAAAAACATCTCCAGAATCTGACCATTTTCACCTCTGAAACTGCTAAATATAATACAATATAAACTCATATCTCCCACCCACAAATGCCTCCACAGTTCTGCACCACACTATATCTCTTGCCTCATCTCTGTCTATCACCTTACAAGTTCCCTCTGTTCTGAAACTGACCTAAGACTAACATCCTCCATAATCCAAACCCCACACCTCCATCTCTAAGACTTCTCTCATGCTGCACCAGTCCTCTGGAATGCACTACCCCAGACTATCCAACTGATACCTAGCCCCAACATTTTTAAGTGTGCTTTAAAAACACATCTCTTTAAATAAGCCTATCATCTCAACTCCCTAATTTGACTCTCCCTTGTTCCCTCCTTTTAAATATTATTCACAATTTGCTCCATCCTTTTCAGCTGTCCCCGCACCCTCCATGCACATGATAACTGCACTTGATAATTACACTTAAACACACTGGCTGATGACTGAATCATGCAGCTTTAAATGAAAATCCCTATTTATTTTAATTGCTGGATGTGAAATAACAAACACTTTTCAGCTATTGTCCCCTCCCCCCTATTTCCTTATAGATTGCAAGCTTGCAAACCAGGCCCTCACGCCTAATGTAACTGTTTAAACTGTCTTACCATGTATTGAATTTACTATCTGTATATGTCATGGCTTGAATGTAAACTGCTGTAGAATATTTTGGTGTTACATAAATACAATTATTATTAATTATTATTGCCAAGGGCACTGAATGATAGTAGCATCTTCTATTTCAGTTCAGAACAGTATGTCTTTAAATTCATGATACCATCAATGAAATGTAGCTCCACGTCACCAGAAACACTTACGCAACTGCACAGAAGGACACTGCCACCACCATGTTTCACTATAGACACCATGGCGGTGGCATTGACCTTATGTAGACTTACATGAGTGTCCCTGGTGTCGGAGAGCTAGATTTAATTGATGGCATCATAAACGTGATGCATAATAATGTGAAGTGCATTCATTTTTGCATCTACAAATTGGAGTAAAACTGAACATTTTGTAAAGAAAGTTATAATGTTAACCTTACTTTCATGTTATTAGTTAAAAATATTCTATGAAACTTAGTCTTGTGAAAATGTTCTTGTATTCAGCAAGATATTGATTAAAATCTTTCTTTACTCAAAATTCTGAAAACATAGCAAAAAAGTGCTTTTTTCAAATCTGCTTCAAAATTGCTGGTGATTTTTAAGAAAGAAGCTGGGAGAATGCATTTGTCCTTTTGCAATTTGTTGTATTCTGGAGACTAATAGAGACTAACCCAGAGGGACGATCTGCTGCATTCCAAGAGAAGCCAAAGGGCCATTTATGCCACTTGCAGCTGAAATTGGAGTATTCTAGTGATATCACTTTAGCTTTATTTCTTCAATTTTGTGTGGCAAGTTATACTTGGTCATTGTGCATATCTGCTTTCAGAAGTTATGATATTAAAACATTTTTTACTAAATGAAACAATTTAAATCTGAATGTCTGTAAGGTTTAATTTATAATGCATATGATGGTGCTGAATATGACTGCTGAATTGTATCACACAGTTCACTGAAAATGAGCAATTCATTAAATGTGCCTGTTGAGCAGATGTCTACATAAATAGGTTTAAGCACATTGGAAGCAGCTGGATCTTGGAAGAGGAAAATGAAGTGTCCCTATAACTAGCTAATAAAGACTGCATACCTGCTGTACCAGTAATTCTATGTGCCACAAATAGCACATTGTCTCCGTATGCTGGTGCTGGGTGATCACAGTTAATCACATTTCTCTGAACCATTATGATTTCTTCAAGAAATGTCTAGTTCCTATCTGTGAAATATTCTGCTTTTTTGTTTATTACATTTTGCATTTGAAAATTAATTCAATCTATTCTGTTATGTACAATGTACGTAATCTAGAGATTCAGAATATTGAAATTCAGGGAAACACATCTAGATCAAAACTGGATTCCTTCTTAAGACACAGCAGAGATCCCGGAGGTTCAGTGATTGAATAATATTCTGGATGAGCTTGAACAGATTATAACCAAAATCATAGTTTCAAAACTTTCATCTGCCCTAAGAAGTCATCCAATCACTATGTAGCAGAAATATAGAAGAACTATATGTAAGGCTAGGTTCACATTGCGTTAGGGCAATCCGTTTAGCGATAGCGGATTGCGCTAACGCAATGTATTTTTAGGGGTCGCGTTTAGGGGTCGCGTTAACGTCCCCGCTCGTGCAGATCCCCAATCTGCCAGAGTGGGGAACGGACCTCGGGCGCGCCGCGGACGCTGCAAGCAGCGTCCGAGGTGCGCCACAAAAGAATGGCACATCACTAGCGCGTGCCAAAAATGGCATGCGCTAGCGATGCACTTCAGCAAAAAATCACATTGCTGTCAATGGGTGCGCTAACGGACCCGTTGCACGGCGTTAATTGCGACATTTTCGCCGTGCAACCCATTAACACAATGTGAACCTAGCCTAAGAGTTCAGTGCAGATACCTTTTCGCACCCTATAACGTTATCAGAGGAGTTTCCGTTACATTTAGTGGATCTAACAAAAGGATAGACAGGCTTTTATTACTTTAAGTGAGACTATCTTCCTAGTCTATGATCACTTTTTTAAATTTTCTATTTAGACTATTAGAATTGTCCAAACAGTTTGTTGCTACGCTCTTGTGAATCTTCCACACATAACTGATTGTCCTGATGGTTCTAACAGATCCAACAGCATAGTGGTCTTGGTGGTGTGAGATCTTTCCGCTCTCCCTCTTTTTTCTCACTGCTAGGGTATGTGCACACGTTGCAGATTTGAGTGCAGAATTTTCTGCACAAAATCTGCATCTCCTGACAGAAAACGCAACTGTGGATTACCTAAACTTTACTGCATTTTTTATGCGTTTTTTATGTGGTTTTTATGCGCTTTTTGTGCGGTGTTTCATTGCGTTTTTTGCTGCAGTTTTTGTGCGGTTTTCTTTGTGGATTTGATGTGTTTTTGATGTGATGTTCCTTGCGTTTTTCATGCAGATTTGTCTGCGTTTTTGTAAAGCTAAATAAAGAGACACTCAGTGCCGATGACACTCAGGTCTACCCCTCTGGCCCAGATGTCACCTCTATGCTCTCCAGAATCCCAGAGTGTCTATCAGCCATATCCTCTTTCTTCTCCTCTCGCTTCCTCAAGCTCAATGTGAACAAATCTGAACTCATTATCTTTCCTCCATCACGCGTATCTTCCCTACCTGATCTATCTATCAAAATAAATGAAATCACACTTTCCCCTGTCCCCAAAATCTGCTGCCTCGGAGTAACCCTTGACTCTGCCCTGTCCTTCAAACCGCACATTCAAGCTCTCGCCACCTCCTGTCGCCTCCAGCTCAAAAATATTTCCAGAATCCATACTTTCCTCAACCCTTACTCTACCAAAATGCTCGTGCATGCCCTACTCATCTCCCGCCTCGACTACTGCAAAATACTCCTCTGTGGCCTACCTTCTAACACTCTCGCACCGACCTCCACCGTTGTTTTACATCTTTATCTAAAAAAAAACCACTATGATCCTTACATTCCATTTTGAAATGAATACTAGTAATGATTAAAGACCGTAAAAAAGTAATTACTAATTTTTTGCTGCAGGGCACTGTTGTAGCCATCAAAATCTGGATATAGGTCCCAGAATATTCTTGTCCAGCAGATATCCCTGGCATATTTGTCTTTGTAGGCCTCATCGTCCGGGTCCCTGATGGCTGGCATGTCCTTTATCTAAAATGGATACCAATATGTAATTAAATAACATATTCATATTTATTAGGTTAACAGACAAAAATGTTATTTTTTAAAAAAAAATTCTATATATATATACACATCTACAGTATATATGTTATATATAGATATATAACATATATATATTCTAGATACATATGTACACATAAAGAGAGAGCGATAGATGAGTGAAGGCAGATATGAGCCAATAAAGGGAGCATGGTTTTGGCAAACCCCCGGGCTCAAAATATCGGCCCCCAGACACCCCAGAAAAAGTGCAGCAGTAAGATGCGCCTTATCCCCTCTCTTCCCACTGCCCGGTAGTGGCAAGTGGGGTAATGACGTGTTACCGTCACCTTGCTATTTTAAGGTGACATTAAGCCGGGTTAGTAATGGAGATGCGTCAATAAGACATCTATCCATTACTAACCCTAAAAAAATGGCGTGGGCTCACGCCCAATTTTCACGCCCGGAAAGAGAAAGCCAGCGACTGGGTGCTGATTTTTTGTAGCCTGGAAAGAGGTTAATCTTCCCAGGCTATGAATATCAGCCTGCAGCTGTCTGCAGAGCCTTTAATGGCTATTAAAATAGGGTGACCCCCCCAAAAAAGATGGGTCCCCTATATTTTATAGCGAGAAAAGGCTACGCAGACAGCTGTGGGCTGATATTCATAGCCGATGAAGGGGCCATGGATATTGGCCCCCTACGGCTACAAATACCAGCACGCAGCTGCCCCAGATTTGACGCATCTGTAAGATGAGCCAAATCTGGCATTTAGCCTCTCTCTTCCCACTCCCAGTGGTGGGACATGGGGTAATAAGGGATTAATGTCACTTTGCTATTGGAAGGTGAAATTAAGCCAGGTTAAAATGGAGAGGCGTCAATAAGATGCCTATTCATTACTAACCCTAAAAAAATGGTGTGGGCTCACGCCCAATTTTCACGTCCAGAAAGGGAAAGCCAGCGACTGGGTGCTGATATTTTGTAGCCTGGGAATATGAGCCAGCAGCTGTCTGCAGAGCCTTTTCTGGTTATTAATTATAGAGGGACCCCACTTAATTTTTTTGGGGGGTCTCCCTATTTTAATAGCCATTAAAGGCTCTGCAGACAGCTGCAGGCTGATATTCATTGCCTGGGAAGATTAACCCCTTCACAGGCTATATACATCAGCCCCCAGTCACTGGCTTTACCTCTCTGGACTTAAAAAAAATGGTGTCGGCTCCTGAGCAATTTTCGAGTCCAGAGAGAGAAAGCCAGGGACTGGGTTCTGATATTTTTAGCCTGGGAAAGGGTTAATCTTCCCAGGCTATGAATATCAACCTGCAGCTGTCTGCAGAGCCTTTTCTGGCTATTATAATAGGGGGACTCCCCCAGAAAATGATGTTGGGTCCCCTTATATTTTATAGCCAGAAAAGGCTACACAGCTGTGGGCTGATATTCATAGCAGAGGAAGGGGCCATGGATATTGACCCCCCCCGGCTACAAACTCCAGCACACAGCTGTCCCAGATTGGGCGCATCTGTAAGATGCGCCAAATCTAGCGCTTAGCCTCTCTCTTCCCACTCCCGTGTAGCGGTGGGATATGGGGTAATAAGAGGTTAATGTCACCTTGCTATTGGAAGGTGACATTAAGGCGGGTTAATAATGGAGAGGCGTCAATAAGACACCTATCCAGTCACTGGCTTTACCTCTCTGGACTTAAAAAAAATGGTGTCGGCTCCTGAGCAATTTTCGAGTCCAGAGAGAGAAAGCCAGCGACTGGGTTCTGATATTTTTAGCCTGGGAAAGGGTTAATCTTCCCAGGCTATGAATATCAACCTGCAGCTGTCTGCAGAGCCTTTTCTGGCTATTAAAATAGGGGAACTCCCCCAGAAAATGATGTTGGGTCCCCTTATATTTTATAGCCAGAAAAGGCTACACAGCTGTGGTCTGATATTCATAGCAGAGGAAGGGGCCATGGATATTGACCCCCCCGGCTACAAATTCCAGCACACAGCTGTCCCAGATTGGGCGCATCTGTAAGATGCGCCAAATCTAGCGCTTAGCCTCTCTCTTCCCACTCCCGTGTAGCGGTGGGATATGGGGTAATAAGAGGTTAATGTCACCTTGCTATTGGAAGGTGACATTAAGGCGGGTTAATAATGGAGAGGAGTCAATAAGACACCTATCCATTACTATAATAGAATAGAAACCGTAGGCACTACTGTTATCTGTGGTGCTCAAGTAGGTTCCCAAGCCATATAGAGTTATAGATAGACTTGGCACACACAAGTAGGATGCAGCAAAAATTTAATAAGGTTCAGTACATACAGTGTTAGGGTTGGCAGAACGCACTGAATATATTTATTAGATGGGATAGGAGCGTTCGCAACCCGGGATCCACCGTGCAGGAAAGAACCTGCTGCTAAGTAAGGCGGCGAAGCAAATTAGAATAAACGAACTGTGTTACTTCACAGAGCCCGTAGTAAAGAGAACGCTGTGCCCTGTTTAGCTTACAGGGGACACAGCTATTGTGTAGAGCCGACAGTGGTCATGCAGTCCAACCAACAAGCAGCTCCTCTCAGGTGGAGCCAGAATTCTATCGGCTATTAGCCAGTCCTGAATTCACACATAAACTCATCGCCGGAGGTGCCAGCATTCTAGGGGCTTATTTCAGCTTGGTCCCTGACTGCATACACAAAACTCCTCGCCGGAGGTGCCAGCATTCTAGGGGCTTATTTCAGTCGGGTCCCTGACCAGACACACACTGGCACTGAGCTGGTACATATTTGACACTAGCACATGGCCGTGCGGTCATGAGAACCTTATATAGCTGCAGCACCTACAGGACCTTCCAAGAAGGACCAATGGAAGGCTACCACAGAACTTGATCAGGTACAGGACCTTCCTGGAGGACCAATGGAAGTTGCTGCAGTACCTGAGCATGTGACCCTTGATCTCCACTGAGAGATCTTACCCTGGGCATGCTCAGTGTGTGCAAAGCAGGACTTAGTCCCAGAAAAGCCTGCTCGCCGCAGATCAGTGCAGAGTACAATAGCAGAGCCTGGAGAGACAGCAATAACCCTTTGCACAGCATCAGACTCAGTGAGACGCTGGGACCGACGTCTCCGCTGTGCAGGCTCCACTGTGGCTGATGCAGAATGGGATACCGCAGCAGACATGGCTCGAGATTCCCCCTGTGCAGCAGTGGGAACTCGATTCCTAACATACAGTACTGTATGTACTGAACCTTATTAAATTTTCACCGCATTCTACTTGTGTGTGCCAAGTCTATCTATAACCTATCCATTACTAATCCTATAGTAGAAAAAAAAACAGACACAGAAAAAAGTATTTTAATATTCTGAATTTTACCATACGCCTAATTTCCACGTTGCTCTCCACGGCTTCCAAAACACTCTGACTGGAGCTAAAGCTCCTGCAGTGTGACTGCGCATGCGCGAGAGCTTACCGGAGATCAATGAACTCCAGGACTCTCACTTTACGGCACTGCTGTGTGAGAAATTTTCTCATGCAGGTCAAGTACCGTTAAGTAAGATCCTGGAGTTAAAAGTGCCGGGCAGCTGCGACACACTGCAGGAACGATTAACTCTTGCAGTGTATCACCGGAGGACATCGTGGGACAGTCTATTGGATTACGGCAGACCATAATTTTAATTTTTTTATTTTCTTTACAGATGATCGAGGGAGGGCTTCGGGGACAAGGCATATGTGATGAGTATGCACTACATGTTCTATGTTGTATGTACTGTGTGTTAATGTATGTAATGTGTTTGTGTTTTTAACCCATTGTAATCATTCACCTGATGATGGGACAACTCTCCCATCATATTTGGATGTGAGCAGTAGTCCCATCCAACGAATGACTACAATCAGTCACTGCAGACAAACTGACACAGACTGACACACAGACTGACACACAGACACACAGACACAATATTTAACAACTCAATCAGACACCTGACATCCATCCCCATGCGGCGGTACGACTCCATTTTCTCTACACTCCTCCCACACACTTCCTCCTGGCTCATGACATCACTTCCCTCTGCAGCATTTTTGACACCCAAAACTGCACCAAATCCGCAGCAGATCCTTAGATGGTTTTTACATCTGCGGTTTGCAGCGGATTTGCCTGACACAATGGAAATCAATGGGTGCAGAAACGCTGCAGATCCACACAAAAGAAGTGACATGCTGCGGAAAATAAAACTTTGCGTTTCTGTGCGGATTTTTCCGCAGCATGTGCACATTAAGTGTGCGGTTCCCATAGACTTACATTGGTTTTGCACTGCATTGCGGATTTGATGCAATTCCGTGCAGAAAAAAACGCTGTGGATCTGCAATTAAATCCGCAACGTGTGCACACAGCCTTGGTGATAGCAGCAGAAGAGCGTGTACATGGAAGATTAGAGTGTGGAGTGTGTTCAAGTCTTTAGGGAGGGCAGATCACACAGTGTATCAGTTTCAGAATATAGATATTGTGTAAAGCAAAACAGGCCAGTCTGCAGTGGACAGAAGTTTATTACAAAAAACAGAAGAAATGTTTAAAAAGAAAGGAGAGCAACTAACGCAAACACAACAATGGGAAGCGGAAATCCAATATACCTCAGTATTAGCATCTGATTTGTCAGTAAAAGGGAGAAAAGATACCTTCTGAACCTTAGTAGGGGTAGTACAAGAATGAAGATGTGTTTGGTAAATTGGAGGTAGCAATAGTAGTAGCATCTTGGAGTCTCAAAACTCTCAAGTAGTATGTATTTGGGACTAGCAGACTATCAACCAAAGCACAAGGGACAATACATAGTGTAAATGCAAAGCATTGGGCCAGCACTGAGACACACAAAGTCCATATGGCTCCATATTAGGGTGCCATTGATGTTCTATTATAGTCAATGCTAACATTTTTTTAGATTGACACAAATTTTTGTTTTTAAAAAGTTTTTGCATCAGTGTTTATAGATTTTTTACTTAAATGTTTCTATGGTTACTGAAATACAATTATAAACATTTTATAAGTTTTGAAACTTTTATTTAGAAACACATTAAGTTTGTGTAAAGACTCAATATTTACAGTGTTGACTTTTATTTTTCAAGGTTTTTGCAATTCACCTGGCATACTTAATATCATGTTCTGGAGCAAATCCTGACTGGCGTAACCCTCTTTTGCCTAATCAGGGCTTGGAGTTTCTCACAATTTCTGTGTTTAAGTTTGCCCGCCCACTTTTTGAGGATTGATCACAGACTTTTTTCAGTGGGATTGAGACCTGGGGGATTCCTGACCACATACTCAAAATTTCAACATTTTCCTCACTTGTGTCTTATGACTTGGTGCTTCATCATGCTAGAGGAATCATTGTCCATCATCACATTGCTCTTGAGTTGCTGGGAAAAGATTCTCTTTGAGGAGTTTTAAAAACCATTCTTTATTCATTGCAGTGTTCTTAGGCAAAGTTGTGAGTGGCCCTCTCCCTTAGATGAAAAGCAACCCCAACAGTCTGAAGGGGGCTTCATGAGAGAAAATAACTTTACTCTAGTCATCTCAAGGTAACTTAATCAATATTGTCATGATCCAGGTTGGGGTTTGCTTCTTGCTTTTCCTTCCCCGGCCTGGTTATGGTGGGGTTAACTTTTCCTGCTTCTCTTTGGTTCGTGGGTGGATATTTATTGGTGCCACTCCTGGTAGCATTTGTCACTGATAGTTCCAGTCCCTGGCTTGAGCAACTGACCCATATACCCTAGTGATCCTTCTGCCTCTGATTACCTGTATCTGTGCCTGACCCGTTCCCTGTCCCTGACTTAGTGTGTGTTTGGTGGTTTCCTACAGTGTATGACTCGGCTTGAACCCTGCTTCCTGTTTTCCATCTCTGTTACTATGTTTCCCATCTGGCTTTGACTCTCTGGCTCATAACCCGACTACATCTTTTGTCTCACATTTTGGATCCTGCGCTTCCATCTGGTTCCAATTTCTGGCTTGTCTCTGACCTCATGCATTGCTGTTACCTCTGGTACTTCGTCTTCCTGTTTGTTGCTGATTGGCCTGTCTGACTACTTTGCCATCTTCTGGTGGTGCTCCTGCACTGCAGTGCTACAAGGTGAGTGCTACATTTTTCCCCTTACCTGCGCCCCCTGGTGGAGGTTGCGTGCAACTGCCTTGCAGTTGCATTACAAATATTTTTCAAAAAATTACATGAGTTATGAGAAACTACAAAAAATGTTACATTTAAGGGATTGTCCAAGACTACAGTATTGATGATGTATCTTTAATATAGATATCCAATATTAGATCAATGGTTGGCCTACAGTTGTCACCCCTATGAACAACTGCTCAAAAGTTCTGTGTACTGAACCAGACACCACAACACTGTGAATTGAAACACATAAAATTGGCTACTACAAAGCATTACAACTCCTTCCACTGCAGAGTTATGCTGGCAAAAGGACCTATTAACAGCTGACTGATGGAGATACTGGTTGTCAACTCTTAGTGATCTATCTGATATTCATGGCCTATTATGAGGAAATGTCAACATTAGAGTTGGTGTGACTTGATTTGTAGGACCTTGTCCATCAGCCTTGTCAGTAATCTGGGGCAGCTGGACAACAGGACTTAGAATAGCCTCTATCCTAACATCTGTAAAATATTTAGAATTGAGAGTCCTCAGTGGTTGATACCTTTTATCAACCACTGAGGACTCTCAATTCTAAATATTTTTCTATCTACTGGCTAACAGGGTACCAAGATATATATCTTTCCAACATCTGTAAAGAGATGGACCAGCTGCTGTTTTCCCCTGAAGACATTGATGCTACTGTGATATAGAATGTGAGTAATGTTTTGTTACTGATAAGTTTCCTTGTGACAACAATTGTTAATTTCCATGTGGGCTGCATTAACTAATGGTCACAAGATGTCACTGTCTAGAATGTAGGTGAAAGGTGAAGACTGCCCAGCAACACAGTAGGTACAGAAACACTGCAAGCATTATGACCAGCCTATTGTGGGGAAGTGGTTTGGGAATCTCTGGTTACTGTGAGGAACAGGAAATAGTGTTCAGAAAAAGGGAGTTAAAGTAAGTGTGGTGAAGTGACAGCAGTGGTCACAGGTAATAGGTTGCTAAGGACAACGTGAGCCTGTTACTCCGGAAAGTGGATTGCATTGATCTTCAAAGTCAATCAATATGGTCAACAATCTTTATTATCTGATTTTCCCCTCACAGCAATAAAGTTTATTAGTGGAAGAATCATTAGGGTTTTCCATTTGCACAGTTCCACGTAGCATGTAGATCTTTGATCGACATGAGATGAGTGGTACAACGTGGTACGGGCATACTAGAGGCCATTACAGAATCTGTGATTCTTATATATATTCAGCAAAGTGTCCATTTTGTCTGCAAGCATATATTTTGGATATAACTGAGAAATACTTGGCACTCAGGAGAAATTCGTTGCAAAATTCAGAAATACATTTTATTCGGTGCATCTGGCTCAACACATATAAACGTTTTCGGTCTATACAAATAAGACCTTCATCAGATACAGTTGTGAATGCTGGAGACCCATTCACAACTGTATCTGATGAAGGTCTTATTTGTATAGACCGAAAACGTTTATATGTGTTGAGCCGGATGCACCGAATAACATTTATTTCTGAATTTTGCAACGAATTTCTCCTGAGTGCCAAGTATTTCTCAGTTACACTTTACGGGTTGGATTCCTAACTTGTGCACCTCCAAAGAAACCCTGAGTGCCGTGGTCGCCAGTTTCCATATATTTTGGATATCTTCAATCAGGATACATATCCTTAACACAGGGAAAGGTGGACTCATACTCTCAGAGGCTTGAGATGATAGAATCTGTGTGGACTATTGGTGGTGGAAAATAATTCCTAGTGCTAAATGAGTTAGCCAGAGGAATGTTCTACCCCTACCAAGACCTAGGGCTGAAGTTATGTCAAGTACTTGTGGGAAAGACTGTAACCCAGTATGCCTGAATATAATGACCATAAGTTGCCAAGTAAATTTTGACTGTTAAAAAATTCAGTGTCTTCTGGATTGCATGCTGTGAAGGTACTGGAAGATGAAAGCCTGTAGCCTGTGGAGGCCTATGGGCCACAAGTAAGTGTGATGCATCTCACAGACAGCAACACACCGGGACTGGGACATGTTTTGTCTGTAGGGTGTGGGAGCGAGCAGAAGTAGCAGCTCAAGCATGATTACCTTGCTCAGGCACCTTATATTTGATGTAGCACAAAGCAAGCTGTAAAAGGAAGACTTGTGGTGCAGATGAAAGAGTGCCGGAATATGTTTGTCCTAAGATGGTGACCAGAAGGACGGATTCTAAATGGTAACAGTGGTGGTGAGGAGGAGAAGAAGAACCAGCTATCATTAGTGGAGACAATGCCCAAGAGATCGAAAATGTGTCCAGCCATCCAAGGGTGTTGGCCAGAAGTATGTGAACTGCAGCTTGGAGTGGGAGGTGCACATCTAAGGAGGGCATGGCACAGTAGAAGATGGCGATGGAAAATGGTGGATGCTGGAGGCGTGGCTAAAGATGAAGTCACTGGGAGTAAAGCATGACACAGCAGTCACGTCAGAGGTTCGGCCCAGGAAGAGGAGGAGTCAGATGCCCAGGAACTGCGTAGTCAGAGAGCAACAGCATTATTTTTGTACCAGCACATAAGAGTTGAGAATCTGAGCTGAAAGCTCTGAATAACGATGGCACAAGGCAGTTGAGACTGGAGTATGTCTCACAACTGCCCTATGGACAATAGCAAGGAAGAAATGGAGGTGGGGTAGAGATGTCATCTGCTCAGGGAAAAAAATCCCTTGTCGTTGCAGCAGCAACGAAGGCCCAAAAAGCAGTGGAACTGGACAGTGGAGGGGCCACACAGACGGCAGTGGTGGTCCGTGAGTAGTGCATCTACTTCAGAGATGAACAGAGAGTGCCAGAGAAGGCACAAACGGGGATTGATAAGGCTGACAAACCAAGCTATGAGGATCCTGGGCGGACTCCACCCAATGGAAAGCAGGCCATGATGAGCCTCAGACGCCAGAAGAGATGATTCCTTTCGAGAGATGGAAGTTGTGGGGGAACAGTGGTGTGGAGTGATGGCGGAGTGGCAACTGACATTGGCTCAGTGTGAGTCGGCAGAGATGAAGGCTGACTGAGGACTGTGCCAGCTGCTGGAGATGGCGAACAAGAAGGTGAGACCAGGCGGCCTGCTTGAAAGGATTGAAGCTCAATTGTAGCCATGGACAGTGGCCTCGTTTGTGGACTGCAATAAGGCCAAGCACATGGAAGCCACATGTAATGACATGGGGACAGTGTCACTGGCAATAAGCCTGGGGGCACTAACAGGGGACACATGCCAATACACTGGGTGCACAGAGACCGAGGAGCTTAGTGAGCACAGGACCTGAGCTTAGTCGGTCATGTGATCACAGGGAGCGGAGCTACACCGCACAAGGATGAGGAGCTGGCTGAGAGCACAGAATGCAAGGCAAGGGCACAGAATACAAATGACAAAATGGATAACGTAGTCAGAGAGCAATGCCAAGGGTCAGAAGCCAGACAGGAACCAGGGGCAAGACAGACGAGTAATCAGGGACAAGTCAAGGGGTCTGAATACCAGGAGGGATGAACCAGTACCGAGCAGAAAGACAGATACAATAGTCAAGGGACAAACTGGGTCATACACAGCAAAGCACACATATGCAGAGGAACAGTGATTACGGATTAGTAACCTGGGTCAGCGACCTCTAACCGATTAGATGGAAGTATCACCGACACTGAACCCAGGAACTACCAGCATTAAACAGCTTCCCGAGAACCAAAAAGAGGTGGACAGACTTAACCCTGACCACGACGGAGACAGAATCACGCTGTCCTGAGTCATGACAGTACCCTCCTCTCGGGGTATTTGCCCCTCATCAGTGTGGAGTAGGAAACTGGCTATTATTACTTCACACTGATGAGGGGCAAATACCCCGAAACAGCTGTCTGTGGATGGATACCATGTTTTGGCATAGGTGGTTTTCCTTTATTGTATGCTGCCCTTCCCGTGGTTGTTCCTTCCCGGTGAAAGACCTGGCTATTCATTGCTTGCATTGAGAAACACGTGATGGTGTCTCTGCGGCTTTTCTACATGCATTTGCATATTTCCCTTTAGTGATGGGGGCAGTGTTCTGAATCACTGCATTGAGAAACACGTGATGGTGTCTCCGCGGTGTTGGATGTTTTGATCTCCCCGAGGTCATTCATCCTTATGTTTATAGTACCCTCCTCTCAACGGGGGGCCACCGGACGCCCAGGTTTCTCAGAAAATTGGGCATGACCACACCAAACGATTGGCATGAACCGATCGGGCAGGAACCCACAATCGGGCCTCCGGACCGTACCCTTTCCAATGTACAAGATATTGAAGGGAACGAAGGACCATCCAAGAATCCATGATGCGCTCCACCTCATACTCCTCCTGACCATCTATCAGAATGGGTGGTGAAGGACTCAATGATCATTCCTCAATAGCTCCCAGTCCCAACAGATTCAACAGGGCCTTATGGAACACATTGGGGATCTTAAAAGACGATGGGACGCAACCAAAACGCCACCGGATTAACCACATCCGTGATCTCATAGGGTCCTTTAAACTAAGGGTACTGTCACACAGTCACACTTTGATCGCTATGACGGTACGATCCGTGACGTTCCAGCGATATCCATACGATATCGCTGTGTCTGACACGCAGCAGCGATCAGGGATCCTGCTGAGAATCGTACGTCGTAGCAGATCGTATGGAACTTTCTTTCGTCGCTTTATCACCCGCTGACATCGCTGGATCGTTGTGTGTGACAGCGATCCAGCGATGTGTTCGCTTGTAACCAGGGTAAACATCGGGTAACTAAGCGCAGGGCCGCGCTTAGTAACCCGATGTTTACCCTGGTTACCAGCGTAAAAGTAAAAAAAAAAAACAGTACATACTCACATTCCGGTGTCTGTCCTCCGGCGTCTCAGCTTCTCTGCACTGTGAGCGCCTGCCAGCCGGAAAGCGAGCACAGCGGTGACGTCTGACGTCACCGCTGTGCTTTCCGGCTCTGCTGCTTACACAGTGGGGAGAAGCAGAACGCCGGGGGACAGACACCGGAATGTAAGTATGTACTGTTTGTTTTTTTTACGTTTACGCTGGTAACCAGGGTAAACATCGGGTTACTAAGCGCGGCCCTGCGCTTAGTAACCCGATGTTTACCCTGGTTACCCGGGGACTTCGGCATCGCTCCAGTGCCGTGATTGCAACGTGTGACCGCAGTCTACGACGCTGGAGTGATACTCATACGACGCTGCGACGTCACGGATCGTGCCGTCGTAGCGTCCAAAGTGTGACTGTGTGACAGTACCCTAAGGCTCCAATTTTGCCGCAGGAACCTTAAGCTTAATGTTCCTAGTTGACAGCCAGACTTTATCTCCAACCCGTAGCGATACTTTCCGATATCCAGAAGTATCGGTATCGGATTGGATCGACCGATATTCAAAAAATATCGGATATAGCCAATACCGATACACGATACCAATGCAAGTCAATAGGACAAAAAGATCGGAATTAAAATAAACCCTTTCTTTCCTTGTAGGTTAAATCTACATGAAGGAAAACAACTAAGAATAATGTAGGATGTATTGGGGGAGTTGGAGGAGACATTAAAGATATAGAGGTTTAGATCAAATGGAATAGCAGGAATTAATTTTTTTTAAGACGTTCGGAGTTACAAAGATATTGACTATGTTAAGATTCTTTAGATTTTGTCAGATATTTATGTTTCACTACTTCCATGCTCTTCACCTTCCTTTTAGCTTCTCCCACACTTTCTTCTTCATCATCCTCAGCAGCAAAAAAGCTCCATGTAATCCTATGTAGTGTTTTTCCACAATCTAGCAGGATATGGATGGAAAGCCACTAATAGGATAAATTTGAAAAAATGTGCAGCAGGCAGCACTAATTGAAAGAAGGACAGTGGAACAGTATGAGGCAGTGACGCACCCTGAGCTGACTACAACCAGCGTTGGCTGCAGACCAGACTACAGAGTGAGCTGCACTCACACACAGACCTTGCAGACAGCCGTGAACAGCGCTGCAAGGCAAAAACAAGGTTCTCACACAGCGGTTGCTAAATTAGCATGGGTAAAGCACAATGAAGCAAATCACTATCTCAAACTATCCCTCAGTCAGAACAGCAGCATCCTGTTCCTAACTGAATTCACAGCAGAGTGAACCCAAAATGGCGGCGGCGACTTTTATAGTGCATCATGACAACATTTCAGCAGCCAATCACAGCCATGCCAGTAGTTACATGCCTAACATGCAGAACAGGATGTGCCCACACTTCTAATGATTCCTCATTGGCTGAATTCTGGCTCTTTGAATTATGGGAACTTCCGATTCCGGTATCCGATATACTGAAAGTATCAAGACTCGGTATCGGATTTCCGATACCGCGAATATCGGCCGATGCCCGATACTTGCGATATTGGAATGCTCAACACTAATTAGCACGGTTATTGAAGGCAAACTCCGCTAAAGGCAATGCATGACACCAATCATCCTGTATGGAAGTAGAAAGAGAGCGTAAAATTAGCTCCACTGACTGGTTGATCCGCTCAGTTTGATCGTTGGTCTCCAGATGGTATGCAGACTAAAAGGAGGAAAAGGACAACTCAACACCCAACCTTTTGCACAATGCCCTCCAAAACCAGGACTCAAGCTGCACTTCACGATCGGACACCACATTCAAGGGCACACCATGCAAATGAACCACATGCTGCACAAACAACCTGTACAAAGTTTCCGTGGAAGGCAAAGCACCAAGGGTATGAAGTGTGCTTGTTTAGAAAACTTGTCCACCACCACCCAAATGACAGTGTAACCTTTAGAAGAGGGAAGATTGGTGATAAAATCCATGGAAAAATGGCCGGGTATGAGAGCTCTTAGCACGGGCACAAACTTCACATGAAGACATAAACTTCTCAACATCAGACATAAGCAAGGACAACCAAAAAACCCTTCCGATGGCCCCCCCGCGTAGCCTGAGATCCCAGGATGACCACTCAGAGCCGAATCATGGAACTCCCAAAGAACCCTGACACGAAACTGAATTGGAACAAACAGTTTATCAACCGGTTTGGATGAGGGAGCTTGAGACTGAGCTCCTCGAAACTCCTGTTCCAACCCAGACAAGACATCCGCCACCACCACGCCAAGTTGAAGAATGGAGGATGGAGGTTCAAGAGGAGAAACCGGATCCAGACTCCGGGACAAGGCATGGGCCTTTACATTCTTGGATCCTAGATGAAAAGTGATCGAGAACTGGAACTGGGAAAAAAAAGTGACCATCGGGCCTGCCTTGGGGTCAATCTTTTAGCAGACTCAATGTATGCCAGGATTTTGTGATCGGTAATCTCCCTAATGGGATGAGCTGCCCCCTTCCAAAAATGCCTCCATTCCTCAAAAGCTGTAACACTGGAGAACTCAGGAGTCTCTTTGCGTCGAACATGACAATACAGAACACAGTTTGTAGGTGACAAAAGTCTATATTGAAAACACACGGTGCTTCAAACAAGTGTAGAGGAAACTCAGGTCCACAACACTTAAACATATGAATAAGTCTGTAAGAAATTTCAGAGAGAAATGCAATCAGCAGACAGTCTGTAAAGCACAGTCTATACTTGAGAACGCTGGAAACAAATCCGTCATAAGTCCGTGTCTAGTCCATGCACGGATAAGCAAGTCCAAACAAGGTGTTAAATTATCCAGGAAGGCCTGGATAAAAGTCACAGATCAAGCAGGGCAGTCAAGAGCTTTGCAGCTAATTAAATGAGACAGAACCAGAGCAGCAACCAGCTTACATGTTTAGCAATTGCAGGTGTAGGTCAGCGGCATAGAAGAAGCACTACGTGCAGTCAGGAGAAGGAGGTACACTGGCACAGATGAATGCAGCAGGATCTCAGTGAGCAAGGAGCAGGATATTCATACAGGTTTGCAGAAGCAGCCAAAAAGCCAGGAAGCCACCAGGAGCAAAACACACCAGCAGAATACTAGCACAGACTAGAGTATGGGGTGATGGGGTGGAGTTATAAGGCAGGAAGACAAGGGGCACATGAAACAAAAGACACCATCTTGGAAAAGGGCAGGCATGCCCAAAATGTAGCCAAACACATTGAGAGTCCTGACAAAAGCCAACTTAGCCGCCAGCAGTTCCCAATTGCCCATATCATAATTTATTTCTGCCGGGGAGAACTTTTTAGAAAAGAAAGCGCACAGTCTCAATTGGTCAATGTGGTGGGCCCTTGAGACAACACCGCCCCCACCCCCACTTCCGAGGCATCCACTTCCACCACAAAGGGTTCAGATGGATCTGGTTGAACCAGAACCAGGGCAGTCATGAAACATTTTTTTAAAGAAAGAAACACCGATATCGCTGACGCTGACCAATCCTTATCATCAGCCCACTTCTGTGTCAAATCGGTGAGGGGCTTGACCCCTTGAGAGAAGCCCTTAATAAACCTTTGGTAATAATTGGCGAATCCCAAGAATTGTTGAAGACCCTTGAGCTCATGGGGCTGCACCCAATCAACAATAGCTTGAACCTTCTTGGGGTCCATACGGATACCCTCACCAGAGACAATGAACCCCAAGAAAGACAGTTCTTGAACAAAAATGAGCATTTCTTTAATTTGGCAAAGAGCTGGTTCTCCCTGAGTCTCTGGAGAACAGCCCGAAGGTGACTAATATGGGCTTGTTTATCAGATGAACAGACTAAAATATCATCTAAGTATATGACCACAAATCGCCCAATAAAATCAGAGAATACATAACTGATGAAATTTTGGAAGACCACAGGAGCATTAGTCAAACCAAACGGCATAACATGATTTTCAAATAATCCTTCAGAGGTAAGAACCACAGTCTTCCACTCATCCTCCTCCCCCATACCCAGATCAGGTTGTAAGCCCCCCGCAAGTCCAACTTAGAAAATCAATTGGCCACAGCCAATTGGTCACACAAATTGGGAATGAGTGGAAGGGGATATGTTTCATAAAGTGATTTTATTAAGTTCCCGAAAGTCAAGGCATGGGCAGAGACCACCATCTTTTTTCATTACAAAAAAGAAACCAGCAGCAACAGGAGACACAGAAGGGTGAATATGTCCCTTGCAGAGACTCTCAGATAAATATTCCTTCATGGCGACCCGCTCAGGGCCAGAAAGGTTGACCAATCGAGCTTAAGGCAATTTAGCCCCTGGAACCCGATCAATGGCACAATCAAAAGATGGTGCGGTGGCAACCCCTCAGCCTGACTTTTGGAGAACACATCCTCGAGGTCCTCCAGGTGCTCCAGGATACCCTCCAGACTGAAGGATGACACAGATGCAGAAAACAGACATTTATTTACACAGATTAGACCCCATTTAACAATTTCTCGAGACTCCCCATCAATGACTGGGTTATGACATTGCAACCAAGGGAACCCCAAAACCAACCCAGCAGGGAGGTTGTCAAGGACAAAGCAGGGTATATGTTCCAAATGAACAGAGCCCACTTTAAGGATGAGTTCTTTAGTAATAAAGTGGATCCCATTCTTGGTGAAAGGAGTAGAATCAATGGCCACCACTTTCATGGGTTTTCCCAACCTGACAGTCCCTATCTCACAATGGGTCACCAATTTCGAGTCAATCAAATTTACTGGAGACCCACAATCCATGCTGCATGATTCCTCTTTCACGCAGCCTATGGGCCATATGGACAGGCTGTGTCATGGCGTCCTCCAGAGAGTCTGGCGGGGGATGCAGAGCCAACGTATCCTTTAATTGCTCAGATAGACCCCTTCGGAAAAGTCCCCTGAACGTGGAGTCATTCTAAGACACTTCTGATGCCCATCTCCTATATTCCAAACAATACCACTCAGCAGGGCGCTTTCTCTGGGTGAGACCCAAAATTGTGTCCTCTGCCAAACTCACTTGATCGGGTTCATTGTAAATCAGACCCAAGGCCTTGAAGAACCGATCAACAGACAGTCTCTCAGGGGAGGCGGGAGATAGAGAGAAAGCCCAAGCCTGTGGCCCCCTTTAACAGAGATATCACTATTCCCACCCTTTGACTCTCATCATCCGAGGACAGAGGGCGCAGGAAAAACAATAATTTGCAACTTTCTCTAAACACCCAGAACTTTTTTATCCCCAGAAAAAGTATCTGGGAGTATGACAGAGGGTTCAGGAAAAGACAAAGAAACATCAGGGGAAGGGGCACCCCAAATTGAGTTAACAGTATCAACTAACTCCCTTTGCACCTGCTGGTGGGAAGTGCCTAAGGCTCTTTGCTGAACAGACAGGTTCTGTATCATTTAGGTCAGGTTATCCATCTGATCTGACAGAGCACAGAGTGGGTCCATGGCATACAGTGAATCCTAGAGCCCCCAAAAATGTCTGGGTTGGTGATAATGTAATGACACTGGGACAGTGTCACTGGGGTTAAGCCAGGGGGTGCTAACAGAGGACACGTGCCAATACACTGGGTGCGCAGAGAGCAAGGAGCACAGTGAGCACAGGACCTGAGCTTAGTCAGTCACGTGATCACAGGGGGCGGAGCTACAGCCCTGAAGAACGGGGAGTCGGCCAATGGCACAGAATACAAGCTGAGGGCACAGAATAGAAAGGACAAAACAGATAACATAGTCAGAGAGCAAAGCCAAAGGGTCAGAAGCCAGATGGGAATGAGATAACCAGGGGGAAGACAGACAAGTAATCAGGGATAATCCAAGGGGTCTGAATATCAGGAGGGATGAACCAGTACCGAGCAGAAAGACAGAGACAATAGTCAAGGGACAAACCGGGTCATACACAGCAAAGCTCACACATGAAGAGGAACAGCGATTACGGATTAGTAACCTGGGTCAGGGACCTCTAACCGAGTAGACAGAAGTATCACCGACACTGAACCCAGGAACTGCCAGCATTAAATAGCCACCCCAGAACCAGAGGTGGACAGACTTAACCCTGACCTGGCCATGGTTGGGGCCAGAATCACCCCGTCCTGAGTCATGACACCACTCAGTTCCAAATGCTAGAGGTAAACCCCAATCTTGGGGTGTCATCCCAAGAGGTACAAATTCCTGTCACAAGCCATGCTGGGGTTAAGAGTTACAGGCCTGTTGTCTAATGCTGAAGTGCAGCGAGGTGACCTGGCAGTGAAGGTCTCCTAGAGAAGAGCCAGAGAACTGGTGAAGGAAGCAAAGTCTTATGTTGAAGTATACGCTGTGGTCATTGTACATTTGTCTGGATCAGCTTGGAATGCCAAGTGGACAAACATTTTGGCAGGTCTAGAACCCATCTGTCCAGGACTCCATTTTGTTGGGCACAGATGACCGAAGGTTTGGTTTGCCTGTTGCTTGCTTGCTGGGAGAGAAACAAGTTTTTTTATTTTTCAATTCTTACATTACTGTGCAGTGGGGCATAAAATAAGGGACTGTGCAGATGGGAGGAATAAAATGAGGTGAGGGGCTGTTCAGATGAGGGCAAATAAACTGAGGGGCTGTGCTAATGGAGGGAATAAACTGAGAGGCTGTACTAATGGAGGGAATAAACAGAAGGGCTGTGATAATAGGGGGAATAAACTGAGATGCTTTGCGGGGGCTATAAAATGGGCTGTGCAGAGGAGTGTGTTAAAATGACGGGCTGTGCAGATGGGGGAATAAAATGAGGGGCTGTGCAAATGGGGTTTAAAAAGGGCTGTGATTTGATGTGCAGATTGGGGGGATAAACAGAGGGACTGCACAGAGGGGGTAGATAAAATGAGGGGCTGTGCAGATGGAAGGGAACAAAATGAGGGGCTGTGCAGATGGAAGGGAATAAACTGAGGGGCAGTGGAGGGTGAGCCATGAAATGAAGTGCTGTGTGTGGGCAATAAAATGAAGGGAGCTGTGTTGAGCATTCTGGATAGGGGCTGTGGTGAGTATCATACTATTTGGGTTTCTGTTTGTGGGCCACAATACTGCATGTGGTATTGTGGGGATCATCATCATGTTTTGGACATCATACTATTTATGGAGGTCTGTGATGGACATAATACTCTATGTGGAGGCTCTGGTGGTGACCTTACTATATATTTGGAGGTTGTTGTGGATTTAATACCGTATGGGTGGCTGTAGTCACCATCATACTGTGTACGGGAACAGAGTGAAGAGTGGCTATAGTTTGAAAAAGAAAACCAACCACCCTATGGATTTATCAGAGAGACCACACACAGGTATTATATCACAGAAATATCTTTATTCCAAATTATTCATGGCAACCATCTAAAAACAATCAATATGTACGCACAACAGGACATACAAAATAATACATAAGATGTTATCGGTACCCAGGTAACCACATAAATAATCCCCAAGAAAAATTAAAAACAATTATTACTAAAAATTAATAGTTAAACAGTGTGCCTCAATCCACCGCATATTGCCTGTATCCATATAATATATAAAGTGAAATGTGCTAAAGGCCAACGGCTGGCAAAGCATGTGCACAAAAAAGTGCTATGTGCTCAAAGGACAGGGCAGTATTGATTATACATTTTTCAGTGTAATATACCCAAAGCAAGCAAAACATGTGCTCAAAAACCCATAAGGTGCTATGTGCTGAAGGGACATAAATAATGGTGGGTATATACCTTAAAGGGTATCTGGGTCCTGTAATCGCGTACCCCGACGTGCGTTTCGGAGGCTTTCCTTCGTCAGGGAGGGTTTGAAGAGTTATAGTTATAGTTTGAAGAGGGTATCGTGGTTGGCACCATGAGGGCATAGTGTGAAATGGGGCAAAGAATGGATATGGAGAGAGAAATAGAAGCACAACATGGAGAGGGGTTAGCATGGTGGGGGAATAGTGTGGATCTATAGAAAGTGTAATGAAAAATTACAGAGGGGACAACCAAGGTATAGGCCGTGGTTTATGAAGATGGGTGGTGTGGTGGTTTTAGCTGATAATGGTAGACAGTGTGGTGGTCATATAAATTAGGAGGCTTATTTACCGTATTTTTCAAATATTTTTTTAGACACACATTTTCCTCCAAAAATGTGGAGGAAAATGGGAGGTGCGTCTTATAGTCTGGATGTCCCTAGTATGGCTGTGGTGGGGACGTGGGGGAGTGGAAGCGGCGGAGCAGTGGGTCACAGGAGCCAGGAGCCGGCTGTCACGGCTAACTCCTGTGCCCTCTGCTAAACAGAAATGAATATTCACTCCATTCCATGACCATGGGCGTAGAAAAGAGTGAATATTCATTTCCCTTTAATAGCAAGTACAGTGTTATCCACAGCATCCGGCTTCTTGCAGCTGCCCAGAGTTCGAGTGTGCCGGCTACTTCTTAAAATGAATATTCACTGCATTCCACTCCCATAGGTGTGGAATGCAATGAATATTCTTTCCCTTTAGTAGCGGTACACGTGAAAGCTCAGCAGCTGCTGGAATCCCATGGCTGCAACTGACACTGTCCTCGCTAAAGAGCAATGAATACTCACTGCACTCCATGTGCACAGTCACGGCTTGGAGAACAGTGAGTATTCCAGCAGCTGTCCTCGGTGGCTTGTGCTCTTTATAAGCCTAAAGCAGCTGCTGGCACCAGAACAGGATGCTGCGAGGGCGTGCAGGGAAGGTAAGATTTTTTTTTTCTGGGGCCATGCATACCAGAATGGGGATTGTGGCCAATCATACCAGGAAAAGGAAGGGGCCATGCATACCAGGACGGAGATGGGGTCCCTGCATACCAGGATAGGGATAGGGCCAATCATACCAGGATAGGGATGGGTCGAATCATACCAGGAAAAGGATGGGGCCATTCATTCCAGGATAAGGATGGGGCCAATCATACTAGTATAGGGATGGGACCATGCATACCAGGAGGGAGATGGGGTCCCTGCATACCAGTATAGGTTTTGGGGCCAATCATACAAGGATAAGGATGGGGCCATGCACACCAGGATGGGGATGGGGTGGAGGCCAATCATACAAGGATAAGGATGGGTTAATGTATATCAGGACAGAGATGGGGTACCTGCATACCAGGATAGGGATTGGAGCCATGCATAATAGGGCAGAGATGGAGGCCATGCATACCAGAATAAGGATGGGGCCATGCATACCAGGACAGACATGGGGGCCCTGCATACCAGGATGGGGATAAGCAGGCCATGCATACCAGGACAGAGATGTGGGCCCTGCATACCAGGATAGAGATAAAGGAGCCATGCATACCAGGATTGGGGATATTAAGCATAGAATTGATCACATTTTTTGCTTAATTTTTATTTCTATTTTCCTCCTCTAAAATGTAGGTGCGTCTTATGGTTTGGTGCATCTTATAGCCCAAAAATGCAGTACATCATAATCTTGACAGATAATTTTATGCAGAAGGGCATTTTAATAACGCTCTTATTTTTAAGGGCACTGTGTTGGGATGTGCTGCAAAGACTGGAGAAGATGGAGGTCTGCAGAAAACAGCTGTGGATATGAAAAGTCATAATGGCATATAGACAAGATGGAGATGAAAACAAAGAGATTAATATAGATTACTTTTTACAAGGTCCCTGGATGTAAATGTTTATTTGTGATACTGACTAATTCTCACCAGTACTGTGGTTCCTGTTTGGTCCACAGTCTGCTAATGGCATTTAATAAAAACTCCTAGTATCTCATCATTGTTAAGGCCATACTGAGAGTTGTAGGGTTGTAGGTTCATGCGATACAATTGTTTATGGGGCTTACTTGATATTACAATTGATTGTTATACTAAGCTCAGTTCTCATATTTAAGTACTCTTGGTTCTGATTATGTATTCATGTACTTCTGGTGGTTCTGGTGATGTATTCATGTACTCATAGAGGCTGTGGAAACATAATAATTTACTAATGGTGGTTCTGGTGATGTAGTCAAGTACTGATGGTGAGTAGTGTTGAGCATTTCGATACCGCAAGTATCGGGTATCGGCCGATACTTGCGGTATCGGAATTCCGATACCGAGTTCCGATACTTTTGTGGTATCGGGAATTGGTATCGAAACCATATTCATGTGTAAAGTAAAGAATTAAAATAAAAAATATGGATATACTCACCTCTCCGGTGGCCCCTGGATCTTACCGCTGTAACCGGGAGCCTTTGTTCCTAAGAATGCGCGCGTGAAGGGCCTTCGATGACGTTGCGGCTTCTGATTGGACGCGTGACCGCTCATGTGACCGCTCACGCGACCAATCAGAAACCGCGACGTCAGCCGCGACGTCATCGAAGGTCCTTCACGGGCTCATTCTTAGGAACAGAGGCTCCCGGTTACAGCGGTAAGGTCCAGGGGCCGCCGGAGAGGTGAGTATATCAATATTTTTAATTTTAATTCTTTATTTTACAAATGAATATGAATCCCAGGGCCTGAAGGAGAGTTTCCTCCTGCATTGGTATCAGGTATCGGTATCGGCGATATCCGATATTTTTCGGGTATCGGCCGATACTATCCGATACCAATACTTTCAAGTATCGGACGGTATCGCTCAACACTAATGGTGAGTCTGTTGATGTATTTATTGTCATGCGGGTATTGGGTAGACTACATCTGATTACCCGGGCCCCTGCGATATCCCTCAGACTATGGAAAACCCTGTCTGTCCCTCAGAATTTACACTGATGGTGTGCTTGTCTGGGCCGCCAGGCCTGACCCTGACTCCTGTTTCAGTCCTATGCTGAAACCTGAACCCGCCACCCAGTGATTAGACCACACACCAACCCCTACAGAAAGCACAGACAGGGAAAACTAAAAATGCGCCATGCCGCAGACACACAGGAAAATACTATAATGTGCACAGGGCAAAACAAATACAAATATAGGAAGGAGAAATATGACAAAGGATAATACACCACCAGATACGATATTTCTTCTCCTAGACCACCACTCCAGAACGAGATCACCAGGCACAAGACACAAGCTATAATCGGCGACGCCCAAAGTCCAGAATGACTATTTAAAGGCCACGGGCGTGACCCAGCCTCCAACCCGATTACCAGCTAGATTAACCCCGGACAACGTGGATAAAGTCTAGCCAGCGCCACTGAGCGTATAGTGGACGAATGTGGAATTACCGCTGTCTGTCGGACGCCCTAGTGTGAATAGCGTCCGACATGACATTTATGTACTGATTGGGGATCTAATGATGCCTTCATGTACTTATGGTGTTTCTGGTGATGTATTTGTGTACTGATGGCGCTTCTTGTGACATTAATGTACTGATGATGGCTTTGGTGATGTATTTATTTACTGATTATGTTTATGGTGCCATATTCATGTACTATGGATGGCTCTGGTTCCCTAATTATGTACTGATGATGATTTTGGCTTCATATTTATGTACTGATGATGGTTTTGATGATTAGTATATCACCAGAATCATCATCACTACATGATTGCAGCAACAGAACGACTGTCACTGCATGAATATGTCACCAGAACTGGAATACATCACCAAAACCACAATCAGTTTTGTGCAAGCTGTATTTATCAAAATTATAAGCGCAAAAACCATTGGATGCATCCATTTCTTTATAATGGGAGTCTGTTTATTTTCCATTAGGGTATTTGCCAAATGCTAGACACCTTGATTGAAACCAAATAGCCCGATTATAATTACACTTTATTGTTTTCCATAACTACCCTTGGGTTCTACATTTAAAATATAGGATGTCAGGGATGAACATCATTGTTTTTTCCTCTGTATTGTATAAATGGTCCACAAAAAATGATTGACACTGTATCTAACTTTGAAATTGCACTCCCCGTTAAGTCACATCTAGTGTTGAGCATTCCGATACCGCAAGTATCGGGTATCGGCCGATACTTGCGGGTATCGGAATTCCGATACCGAGATCCGATACTTTTGTGGTATCGGGAATCGGTATCGGGATTAATATCAATGTGTAAAAGAAAGAATTAAAATAAAAAATAGGGATATACTCACCTCTCCGACGCAGCCTGGACTTTACCGCCGTAACCGGGAGCCGTTGTACCTAAAAATGCGCGCTTGAAGGGCCTTAGATGACGTCACGGCACTCTGATTGGTCCGTAGCGGTCACGTGACCGCTACGCGACCAATCACAAAGCAGTGACGTCACCTAAGGTCTTTCAAGCGCTTGAAATACCTTAGGTGACGTCACTGCTTTGTGATTGGTCGCGTAGCGGTCACGCGACCGCTACGCGACCAATCAGAAGCTGCGGACATCTTCTAAGGTATTTCAAGCGCTTGAAAGACCTTAGGTGACGTCACTGCTTTGTGATTGGTTGCGTAGCGGTCATGCGACCGCTACGGACCAATCAGAGCGCCGTGACGTCATCTAAGGCCCTTCAAGCGCGCATTCTTAGGTACAACGGCTCCCGGTTACGGCGGTAAAGTCCAGGCTGCGTCGGAGGGTGAGTATATCCCTATTTTTTATTTTAATTCTTTCTTTTACACATTGATATGGATCCCAGGGCCTGAAGGAGAGTTTCCTCTCCTTCAGACCCTGGGAACCATACAGGATACCGTCCGATACTTGGTGTCCCATTGACTTGTATTGGTATCGGGTATCGGTATCGGATTAGATCCGATACTTTGCCGGTATCGGCCGATACTCTCCGATACCGATACTTTCAAGTATCGGACGGTATCGCTCAACATTAGTCACATCACTAAAGTACACCACTTTCTTTTACTTTTGATAAAAAGAAAAATTGTGAAAATGGTAACAAATTTAGTAGAGTTGGTCATCAGAGTTTGCTATGTAACCCATTGGCGTTGAAGGGGAGATGTGCATTAGTAGTCCTTTTACCTTAGTTTCTGAGCTATTCCTTTACTTTGGGCGGAGAGGGTGCCATTTGCTTCATCTGCTTGGGCACCAAAATACTTTGTCCAGGCCCTGCCCCTGTAGCATTTTTTCATGAGAAAACTGAGAAAAAGAGAAAGCTCACTGTCAAAATAACACTATGTATGAATGTGCAAAGCTTTAGAAATAAAATGAAAATATATTTAATATAGAATTTGCTCATGAAAATACCTAGCACTGTGAAATCACAAAAAAAGTAACTTTTTTTGCACGGGCAATGGTCATCTAACTTTTCTGTATCTTATTTCTACCAGTGCTAAGCTGATGAAATAAATGCAAATACAGACTTGCACTCAATCCTTATTGAATTACCTTAATGGGATTGATTTAAGCCTATGGGGACTCTTAGGCTGAGAAAATGAATGCAGTAGTGAGGATTACAAAAATCCATCTTGTCAGTAAACTCACTGCTCAAAAAGGTCTTCTGCACATGTACATTTCTGAACATATTTTTATTCTTCTGTAAACATTAAATAAGACCCTTCTCAAGGTCACTTGCTGTGATTTACTTGATATAAGATTTTGCCACTGAAATAAAAAATTTTTTTACCATTGACTAAAATGAGGAAAGTGTTTTAAAAGCATTACATTACACCTCCTATGTTTTCATATAGCCATCACTCAGTATATGCTATGGTTTGCTACCATATCAATGCACTCCTCTAGTGGTTCTTCAACATTAGATGTCCTGGAAATATATGATATTTCCATTCCATTAGACGCATTTCTCATAATATGAAAGACTAGTTGGCGGGTGCGAAATTTTCGCACATTGGTTGTTGGAGGCACGGGCAATTTCAGGAAAATCAAGCTGATCAAATTTAAATGTATTTATTGAGATGATGAACACAGAGAGGTATATGTCTCACTGATATATATATATATATATATATATATATACACAGTGCATTGCGAAAGTATTCGGCCCCCTGGAACTTTTCAACCTTTTCTCACATATCATGCTTCAAACATAAAGATACCAAATGTAAATTTTTGGTGAAGAATCAACAAGTGGAGCACAATTGTGAAGTTGAACAAAATGTATTTGTTATTTTAAATTTTTGTGGAAATTCAAAAACTGAAAATTGGGGCGTGCAATATTATTCAGCCCCTTTACTTTCAGGAAACTCACTCCAGAAGTTCATTGTGGATCTCTGAATGATCCAATGTTGTCCTAAATGCCTAATGATGATAAATATAATCAAGTCTCCGTATAAATGCACCTGCTCTGTTTTAGTCTCAGAGTTCTGTTTGAAGCACAAAGAGCATCATGAAGACCAAGGAATAAAACAGCCAGGTCCGTGATACTGTTGTGGAGAAGTTTAAAGCCAGATTTGGATACAAAATAATTTCCCAAACTTTAAACATCCCAAGGAGCACTGTGAAAGTGATCATATTGAAATGGAAGGAGTATCATACCACTGCAAATCTACCAAGACCCGGCCTTCCCTCTAAACTTTCATCTCAAACAAGGGGAAGACTGATCACACATGCAGCCAAGAAGGCCGATGATAACTCTGGATGAACTGCAGAGATCTACAGCTGATGTGGGACAGTCTGTCCATAGGACAACAATCAGTCGTACACTGCACAAATCTAGCCTTTATGGAAGAGTGGCAAGAAGAAAGCTATTTCTCAAAGATATCCATAAAAAGTGTCATATAGAGTTTGCAACAGGCCACTTGGGAGACTGTTATGATCCGGTGACTTTGGAGCCGCATGAACTTTCTCTGGAGTAGGTGGAAACTGTACTGACCGCAAAACCTGAACTAACACCCCAACTAGAAGTAGCCGTGGGGTGTGCCTAACAAACCCTAGACACCTCGACACAGCCGGAGGACTAAATACCCCTATAGATGGAAATAGGAATACTACCTTGCCTCAGAGCAGAACCCCAAAGGATAGGCAGCCCCCCACGAATATTGACTGTGAGTAGGAGAGGAAAGACACACGCAGGCAGAAAACAGGATTCAGCAAAAGAGGCCACTCTAGCTAAATAGGGAAAGATAGGACAGAATACTAAGCGGTCAGTATTAAAACCCTTCCAAAAATATCCACATCAGATAGTACAAAAAGTTCCACAATCTAACTAAAGACATGGAATGTATATCTGCCGCTCCACAGAATCCAACAAGACTGAGAAAATACTGACACAATCTAAGCTGGACAAAAAAACACTGAATAGCACAGAATTATTAAGCACACAGCATGTGTGCCACAGAAACAAAACCAGACACTTATCTTTGCTGATTTGGCAGAAGGCAGAAGGAACCAAACCAGGACCAAAACCTCCCAACAACCATGGACAACTGGCAAGGACTAATGAATCCTGCACGCCTAAATACCCCAGTCAGAACTGCAATCAGCAGATACACCTGACCAGGACTGCAACTCAGGGACAACTGCATTACCACCTACAACCACCGGAGGGAGCCCAAAAGCAGAATTCACAACAGGAGACACACCAAACATGTGGAAGAAGGTGCTCTGGTCAGATGAAACCAAAGTCGAACTTTTTGGCAACAATGCCAAACTATATGCTTGGCGTAAAGGCATCATAGCTCATCACCCTGAACACACCATCCCCACTGTCAAACATGGTGGTGGCAGCATCATGGTTTGGGCCTGCTTTTCTTCAGCAGGGACAGGGAAGATGGTAAAAATTGATGGGAAGATGGATGGAGCCAAATACTGGACCATTCTTGAAGAAAACCTGTTGGAGTCTGCAAAAGACCTGAGACTGGGACGGAGATTTGTCTTCCAACAAGACAATGATCCCAAACATAAAGCAAAATCTACAATGGAATAGTTCACAAATAAACATATCCAGGTGTTAGAATGGCCAAGTCAAAGTCCAGACCTCAATCCAATCGAGAATCTGTGGAAAGAGCTCCCTGAGCTCGAGCTGTTTGCCAAAGAAAAATGGACAATAATTTCAGTCTCTTGATGTACAAAACTGATAGACATACCCCAAGCGACTTGCAGCTGTAATCGCAGTAAAAGGTGGCGCAACAAAGTATTTAGTTAAAGGGGTTGAATAATATTGCATGCCCCACTTTTCAGTTTTTGAATTTTCCACAAGAATTTAAAATAAACAAAAATTTACATTTTGTATCTTTATGTTTGAAGCATGATATATGGGAAAAGGTTCAAAAGTTCCAATGGGGCCGAATACTTTCGCAAGGCACTGTATATATATATATATATATATATATATATATATATATATATATATATATATATATATATATATATATATATATATATATATATAGACTGCATATATGTTATCACGAATATTTGAGCCCATGGATCCATTATATTTCCATCTTGCAAGCCGGCGAGAGAATCTCGCCATACGGATGTCATACGGATGTCACATGGATGCTTACATGTGAGAAAATCGCATCCTTGCACTGCCCACAGATGACATATGGATCACTGTTCAGGGAAGATTTCTGTGCTTCTCGTCCTTGTAAAAGGGGCTGATTTTTTACACATTGTGTGACCCCAGCCTAACCTTGCTAACACTGATAGCTGAGGGTTGCAGCCCCCAGCTATCAGTTTCGTCTGGCTGGTTATCAAAAATACTGGGGGACTCATGTCATTTATTTTTTTGTTTGAATCAATGTCATGCATATTACAGCGTGGCAAACACTGGATGTTCTGCCCCCCCCCCCCTTCAAGTGAATGGGGTCTGGATTCGAGTTTGAGTCCAAGTACTGTTCTGGTACCCAAACATCCAGGGGTCCACCCATCTCTATTTATTAACTTTCATTTTTGTATCCAAATAGACTCAAGTAAACTATTGATTTAGGTTTTTAATTGCTTTTATTTTAGTGAGAATTTCAATCCACTGTGAATCAATTCCAAGATGAATTTCCTGAAATTTGAAGGTCCCAGCAAATTTGAATAGTTTACAATTCGATTCACGAGGATTGATAAAAAAATGCTCTGCACCATTTCACACTGCTGAATATTGCAGAAGCCATAAAGTAAGTTCATGATGTCGTGTATGGCCTTCGTGATAATGCCTTGCCGCTATCACATTAAACGTCTAGCACAGTGTTTCTCAACTCCGGTCCTAAAGACACACCAACAGGTCAAGTTGTCAGGATATCCTTAGTATTGCACAGGTGATAATGTCATCACCTGCTCAATCATGAAATCCATCACCTATGCAATACTGAGGAAATCCTGAAAACATGACCAGTTGGTGGGTCTTGAGGACTGAAGTTGAGAGACACTGGTCTAGCATAACCGGTCAAAGGGCCTGAGAAATGACGAGGGCAGTGAAAGCAGCAGCCATTTTAGGATTTTATAGTGTAGAGATCAGAGGGCACAGCTCATCAATAGAAATAATATAGGATATAAAGGCCAAAATCTGATTGTGGTGTATTACATTGGTGGTGAAAAACATTGAAAATTAGTTTTTATTAAATAAAACTGTCCTGACAAGTTTTGGCACAAAATGTTAAATTGTTTCCAAAACAAAATGTATTATGTTCCATACATCAAATTCTCAATGTGTCTCACAATACTCAACTTCTTTGCAATTTTTCCCAGTACAGGTGAAGGTGGGAATTTGTGCAGAATTTGTCTAAGTGCCATATGTTTCAAAGTGCACAGCAGTTAAACATGGCAGTTAGACAGGGCAGAGACAGGTAAGTGATGCCAGATACTCAAATTTGCTTTTAGTTCACTGCAAGATCTATTTACCATATCTATTTGCTTCATCTGTCTTCTAGCTTCTGCTTTCTGTCAAATCTACTGCCCTTTCAAAGATTCTGTGCACCATATTAGTCTCCCCTCTTTCCTTCTCCCATATCACATTCTCTTTTTACATTCTTAAAAAACTCAAATGCTTGCCCAACATATAACACAGAACATGCTCACACAAATCCTTGAACCATCTACTCTCTCTACTCTCCTTATGCTAGTCACTGGGTAAATGTCTCCAAATCCGTGTCCACTTTGCATTAGTAAGTTTAACTCCTTTTCTGCTGCACATTGAAACTCTGCTGTACTCAATAACAATCAGTGGTTGCCTTCATCCTGTCTCCTTTAACTGCCCCACTCTGGAATCACTGGTCTGCATCTAACAAATTCTGTTACATTCATGACTTCTTCATTTTAATTTACGGTAACCTTCTGGCATTTACTGAAACTTTGATCTAGTAGTCGGTTACCTCCTCTGCTGCAGCTTTCTCGTATGATGGCCTATATTTCGTTCTCCTCTTTTGAGGTCAGCACAATCAGACTTTTCCACCCCTCCCTCCAGCAAGTGGCCCTCTGGACACATACCACAATGTCTTGGATCACTTTGCAACATGGCTTCCACACTTTATATCCTTTGACATTCCTACTCTCATCACAGGTACTTTAACACACCAATCGATAATCCACTCACCCCATCTGCCACTAATCTTCTGTTTCTAGCTTCTTCTCTAGGTCTTTCACAGTTTAGTAATTGTCCTACACATGAAAGGAATGCTCTGGACCTAGTGTTTTTGCGACTTTTCTCAGTGTATAATTTTATTAACTTTTCTCTCCCACTGTCTGACCATTCTTTTCTTCTCTGTCAAAATTTGTCTCACCAATAAGGACATTCCTATATATCACACATATAGAAATCCACCTGCCATCATTACCTAGCAACTGTTTGAGCAAAACACTGGAAATTGTCGTTGAAGAAGTCACACTCCCCATAGGCTGAACACCCCGACAGACGATAGCCAATGCTAAACACATATTTTCGCCAACAGTGCACTAGGTGTGCCACGTATTTTTTTTGGTGTTGACTTAATCCATTATAAGTTTATGCTCAAAACCTTGAACTGCACTTCTTCTTGCCATACTAGACTATGTAACTGCAGGCTTTATCACTTCACTTTCCAACAATCTAAAACTAACACTTTTGTCTCCCTCCTTAATCTTATGTGTACACCCCTAACACAACCTCAGCACTGACAATTTGGCCACATGTTTAAAGGAAAAAATTTGGCTATATCCAACAGAAAATTCCCTCCTAAATGTCCAACATCATGGATCCTGATCTCTCCCACAATTCATCAAGTTCACTTTACATCATTAAACTGTTGAACTGGCCACAAAAGAAGAAGTCACCAGGCTGCTCTCTTCTTCTTGCCCTACTACACCAGTAACCATATTTCCTAATATCTCTTTCAGCCTATCTCCCTGGCAGTTTCTACCCATCTAACTAAAATATTTAACCTCACTCTTTCACGCAGCCAGTATCTTTCCCTCCTCCTTCAAACATGCCATCATAAACACATTTACTAAAAAAAATTCCCATTACCAGAACTGCTCTACTAACTACAGACCTGTCTCTAATCTCTCCTTCATCTCTATACTCCTGGAATGCTCTGTCAACACTTGATTAATCTGCTATCTTTAAAATAACTTTTTTCTTGATGCTTAATAATCTAGTTTTTGCTTTTTGCACTCTACAGAAACTCTCCTTACTAAAGTCTCTAATGATTTAATTACACATTATCTCATAGTCACTACTCCCTGCTGACTCTCCTAGGTCTTTCTGCAGCATATCATATTGTGGATCACCAACTCCCCCTCTATTTTGCTCTGATCTATCAATCTCAAGTGTGCCACTCACTTTTTGTTCTCCTCTAGTGATGAGCGAGTATACTCGTTACTCGAGATTTCCCCAGCATCCTCGGGTGATCTCCGAGTATTTGGATGTGCTCGGAGATTTAGTTTCTGTCTCCATAGCTGCATGATTTGCAGCTACTAGACAGCCTGAGTACATGTGGGAATTCCCTAACAAACAAGCAATCCCCCATGTACTCAGGCTGGCTAGCAGCCGCAAATCATGCAGCTACGGCGACAGAAACTAAATCTCCAAGCACATCCAAATACTCGGAGATCATCCGAACATGCACGGAAAATCTCGAGTAACGAGTATACTCACTCATGACTATTCTCCTCACATCTATCTGACTGCTCTTTCAGTATATAATTTTCTTGATCTTCTTCCCCTCCTCTTGCAATTACTGTTGGGGTTCCTCAGGTTCAGTCCTAGGTCCCCTCTTCTTTTATCTATACACTGCCCCTATTGAACAAACCATCAGCAGATTTGATTTTCAATGCCATCTCTATGATGATAACATCCAATTATACTGTACATTTCTTCTCCTGCTATTATCCTCACATCACAATAAATTACCAATGATTGTCTGTTCACTGTCTTTAAAATTATGTCCTCACTATATCTAAAGAATAATATTTCCATAACTAAACTCCTTGTATTTCCTCCCTCTAACAAACCCAATGCCAATAATAAAATTCCTGCCAATAACTCTCAGGCAGTTCACTGTTTTGAGGCTATTTTTGATATGACCTTTCCTTTACTTTCTATATCTGATCATTTGCTCATTTACAGTTGGGAAAGTATTTGACCTCTTGCTGATTTTGAAAGTTTGCCCACTGACAAAGACATGAACAGTCTATAATTTTAAGTGTAGGTTAATTTTAACCCCTTCACCCCCAAGGGTGGTTTGCACGTTAATGACCAGGCCAATTTTTACAATTCTGACCACTGTCCCTTTATGAGGTTATAACTCTGGAACGCTTCAACGGATCTTGGCGATTCTGACATTGTTTTCTCATGACATATTGTCCTTCATGAAAGTGATAAAATTTATTCGATATAATTTGCGTTTATTTGTGAAAAAAAACGAATATTTGGCAAAAATTTTGAAAATTTCGCAATTTTCCAACTTTGAATTTTTATGCCCTTAAATCACAGACATATGTCACGCAAAATACTTAATAAGTAACATTTTCCACATGTCTACTTTACAGCAGCACAATTTTGGAACCAAAATTTTTATTTGTGACGGAGTTATAAGGGTTAAAAGTTGACCAGCAATTTCTCATTTTTACAACACCATTTTTTTTAGAGACCACATCTCATTTGAAGTCATTTTGAGGGGTCTATATGATAGAAAATACCCAAATGTGACACCATTCTAAAAACTGCACCCCTCAAGGTACTCAAAACCACTTTCAAGAAGTTTATTAACCCTTCAGGTGTTTCACAGAAATTTTTGGAATGTTTAAATAAAAATGAACATTTAACTTTTTTTCACAAAAAAATTATTTCAGCTCCAATTTGTTTTATTTTACCAAGGGTAACAGGAGAAAATAGACCCCAAAATTTGTTGTACAATTTGTCCTGAGTACGCTGATACCCCATATGTGGGGGTAAACCACTGTTTGGGCGCATGGCAGAGCTCGGAAGGAAAGGAGCGCCATTTGACTTTTCAATGCAAAATTGACCAGAATTGAGATGGGACGCCATGTTGCATTTGGAGAGCCCCTGATGTGCCTAAACATTGAAACCTCCCACAAGTGACACCATTTTGGAAAGTAGACCCCCTAAGGATCTTATCTAGATGTGTGGTGAGCACTTTTACCCAACAAGTGCTTCACAGAAGTTTATAATGCAGAGCCGTAAAAATAAAAAATCATATTTTTTCACAAAAATGATCTTTTCGCCCCCAATTTTTTATTTTCCCAAGGGTAAGAGAAGAAATTGGACCCCAAAAATTATTGTGCAATTTGTCCTGAGTACGCTGATACCCCATATGTGGGTGTAAACCATTGTTTGGGCGCAGGGCAGAGCTCGGAAGGGAAGGAGCGCCATTTGACTTTTCAATGCAAAATTGAGCAGGCACTCGGTAAGCCACCTCCCTCCCTGCAGGACCCGGATGCCGTGGCCATCTTGGATCCGGGACCTGCGGCGAGGAGGGAGGTAGAAGACCCTCGGAGCAACGCAATCACATCGCGTTGCTGCGGGGGTCTCAGGGAAGCCCGCAGGGAGCCCCCTCCCTGCGCGATGCTTCCCTATAACGCCGGCACACCGCGATCATGTTTGATCGCGGTGTGCCGGGGGTTAATGTGCCGGGGGCGGTCCGTGACCGCTCCTGGCACATAGTTTCGGATGTCAGCTGCGATAGTCAACTGACACCCGGCCGTGATCGGCCGCGCTCCCCCCGTGAGCGCGGCCGATCGGCTATGACGTACTATCCCGTCGAGGGTCAGATAGGTCCAGGTCACCTCGACGGGATAGTACGTCTAAGGTCACAGAGGGGTTAACATTGAGAGATAGAATATCAAAAATAAAATCCAGAAAATCATATTGTATAAATTATATACATTTATTTGCATTTTGCAGTGAGGAAAAAGTATTTGATCCCCCTGGCAAACAAACTTGGTGGCAAAACCCTTGTTGGAAAGCACAGCAGTCAGACTTTTTTTGTAGTTGATAATGAGGTTTGCGCACATGTCAGGAGGAATTTTGGTACACTCCTCTTTGCATATCATCTCTAAATCATTAAGATTTTGATGCTGTCGCTTGGCAAATCAGAGCTTCAACTCCCTCCATAAGTTTTCTATGGGATTAAGGTCTGGAGATTTGCTAGGCCACTCCATGATCTTAGTGTGCTTCTTTTCGAGCCACTACTTTGTTGCCTTTGCTGTATGTTTTGGGTCATTGTCTTGCTGGGAGACCCAGCCACAACCAATTTTTAATTTCCTGTCGGAGGGAAGGAGGTTGTCACTCAGGATTTTACGGTACATGGCTCCATCCATTCTCCCATTGATGCGGCGAAATAGTCCTGTGCCCTTAACAGAGAAACACCCCCAAAACATAATGTTTCCACCTCCATGCTTGACAGTGGGGATGGTGTTCTTTGGGTCATAGGCAGCATTTCTCTTCCTCCAAACATGGTGAGTTGAGTTAATGACAAAGACCTCAATTTTTTTCTCATCTGACCACAGCACCTTCTCCGAATCACTCAAAGAATCATCCAGGTTTACATTGGCAAGCTTCAGATGGGCCTGCACATGACCAGGGGGAACTTGCAGGCATTGCAAGATTTTAAACCTTTATGGCATCATGTGATACCAATGGTTTTCTTGGTGACTGTGGTCCCAGCTGCCTTGAGATCATTAACATATTCCCCTGTGTAGTTGTAGGCTAATCTCTCACCTTCCACATGAGCAAGGATACCCCATGAGGTGAAATTTTGCATGGTGCCCCAGATCAATGTCGATTGACATTTTGTATTTCTCCTATTTTCTTTCTATGGCACAAACAGTTGTCTCCTTCTCACTCAGCATCTTACATATGGTTTTGTAGCCCATTTGTAGCCCATTCCAACTTTGTGCAGCTCTATGATCTTGTCCCTGACATCCTTATAAAGCATTTTGGTTTTTCCCATGTTGTAGAGGTTAGAGTCTGACTGATTAATTTAGTCTGTGGACAGGAGTCTTTTATACAGGTAACTATGTAAGACAGCTGTCTTTAATGGAGGTAACGAGTTGGTTAGAAGCATCTAACTGGTCTGTAGGAGCCAGAACTCTCAATGGTTGGCAGGGGATCAATTACTTTTTTCTCACTGTAAAATGCAAACAAGTTTATATAATTCATACAATGTGATTTATCAGCGCCGCTTCATTCTTCTGCAGGTTGTGACTTGCCGCATCTCTCCAGTGCTTGCTGGGCTTAGCTTCAATGTAAGTCTATTAGAGCCAGGGCCAGGATATCATAGATTTACACTGAGAGCTTTTAACCATAAGGGTACCGTCACACAGTGCCATTTTCATCGCTACGACGGTACGATTCGTGACGTTCTAGCGATATCGTTACGATATCGTTGTGTCTGACATGCAGCAGCGATCAGGGACCCTGCTGAGAATCGTACGTCGCAGCAGATCGTTTGGAACTTTCTTTCGTCGCTTGATCACCCGCTGACCCGCGGTGATGCGCCCCCTGGTGGATGTCCTCATATGACCTGGAGCGTGGGAAAAAGTTCCCAGGCTGAAGTTCATGAGAACATCCACCAGGGGGCGCATCACCGCGACTGAAGGAAATGTAGGTCAATGACCTACATTTTATTCATTCGCCGGGGATTACAGGCACGAGCACACAGCTGCATTTAGCAGGGCTCGTGCCTGTAATATTAGTTAACCCCTTCAGATGGATTACTTCGTGGGACGAGACGGTTCACCAGAAGGTATGTATCTTGTGCGTTTATTATTTTTCCAAGCGAGGGTTCCTGATGGATTGAGAGAACAATAAATTATTACATCAACTGCTGTGTTTATTTCATTAAACTACTTTTAAATCATGTGTGTGTGTTTTTTAACCCTTTCCAACAATTGGATTAATAATGGATAGGTGACATAATTGACGCCTCTCCATTATTAATCTGGCTTAATGTCACCTTCCAATAGCAAGGTGGCATTAACCCTTCATTACCCCATAGCCCACCGCTACAGGGAGTGGGAAGAGAGTGGCCAAGTGCCAGAATAGGCGCATCTTCCAGATGTGCCTTTTCTGGGGTGGCTGGGGGCAGATGTTTTTAGCCACGGGGGGGCCAATAACCATGGACCCTCTCCTGGCTATTAATATCTGCCCTCAGTCACTGGCTTTACCATTCTGGCGGAGAAAATTGCGCGGGAGCCCACGCCAATTTTTTCCGCCATTTAACCCTTTATTTCAGCAGCTACAGCGCTGAAATTTTGCACATACACACTACTAACATTAGTAGTGTGGAATATGCAAAAAAAAGGGGGATATGAGATGGTTTACTGTATGTAAACCATGTGTCATATCATGTCGGGTTTGTGCAGGAGAAATGAAAAGCCGGCATTTGAATTACCGACTTGTCACTAACAGCGCTGCGTATTTCTCGCAAGTCACACTGCTGGTCCGTGTGGAATCCGTATTTTTCTCTCCCCCATAGACTTTCATTAGCGATTTTTTTGCGCAATATGCTGACAAACGCAGCATGCTGCGATTTTATACGGCCGTAGAAAGCCGTATAATACTGAACCGTAATATATGGCTAATAGGAGCAGCCCCATTGAGAATAATTGTGCCGTTTATTTTGCGAGTTTTACGGACGTAATTTCTGCGCTCTTACGTCCGTAAAACTCGCTAGTGTGAGGCTGGCCAAAAAATGAGCCCTCACACAGCTCCATCGTTTGAAAATTAAAAATGTTAATGGTTTTGCAACATCGTTTGAAAAATAAAAATGTTAATGGTTTTGCAAAACAGCTACTCAATCAAAAGGTGTCTTTTTCTTCATTCCTATTTTTTGGCATTTAAAGAAAAAAAAATATGCAAGTTTGGTATTGTTGTAATTGTACTGATTAAGAGAATAATATTTCTAGGTCAATTTTACTGCAGAATGAACATCAAAAAACAGAACAAAAATAAAAACACTTGTTGGAATTGCTTTTTATCCCGCTATTTCCCTTCATTTGGATTTTTCCCCAATTTTTCAGTACACAGAATGAAATAAATAATAATGTAATTCTAAATGACTAGTTCCCCAAAAAATCTCCTGTATGGCTTTATTAGTAGGAAAATAAATAAGTTACGGATCTTGGAAGAAAAAGAGGGAAAACTTAAAGTTCAAAAAATAAAAATTTCTCTGTCGTTAAGGAGTTAAAGCAAAAGGCTAAGTGATTTAAAATCAAATATTGAAGATTTCAATGCAATTTACTGTATGTCTCTGTTCAGGAACTGAAACATTTCATTTTGCATTTGCAAGAGATTGCCAGACTATTGAATTAAAATGTCTTTATTTGGCCGAGGGATTTAACATTGTGACTGAAAGTTTCAAAGGTCCTTTTAAAGATTTTGCTTGAAGAAGCAGAACAGTGACTCACTTTTATGTCTACTGATGCGGTTCTATTGATGCAGTAAAATATTCACACAGGGCATGAGACCTATTGAGAGAGGCAAGCAAAGCTTTGTTTTGTATCTGTTAATATATTAAAGTGCACTACTGAAGTAGTAAGTGCTGCCTACCTCAAGGTTTTAAACATGCCCCAAAGACACTTATGTACTAATATGCTTGACAAATTAAGAGCTTTATTGGTATAAATAATCATTTAAAAAATTAAAATAGATTTTATCTTAAAACAGTATATATAGAAGAAATGAGAATAGGGGAAATATTCTGACAAGAATTTGTGATGTGTTTATACAGATAGAATTCAGCTCAGCGATATGCAAAGCATCAGATATTCCCCAATGTTTACGAACATAAAGGAAAATCATCCTTTTTAGGCTTCTAGATGTAACGTGGTTAGAAAATTTAATAGCTGTGAGGAACATATCTGTTCAGAAATTAGATAACTTACAGTTCATCACAGAAAATGTATTTCTGTTTTTGCTTCAGTCTAACCAAACCAAAATTTGCAACACCAATGCACATGAGCTTGTAGACGTGTCAAATTAAGAAATGATGCTCTTATTATTTAAGAAAGTGGAGACTTTGCCGAATGACTAAACTGCAAATCTCATAAAGGAGTTTTGCTTGTTGATCTATCTTTTCCTTATATTATATATATTTATATAGCATTAGCCTCTCCGGAGAATGACATCTGATAACTAGAGGTTCCTGAAGTCTGGCCCAGGGTTTTTGTATCATGAGAAAGTTGTTTTACTTTTTGCGATTCTATCCAATAAAAAAGAAAAGCAAAAGAAGGATACCTCTTTTTAAAAGATAGTCCTACAATTATATCAGGACCTTTCAGAAGCATGTTGGAAATTTTGGTCCGGGCAACTGTTTCTAACGCTGGTTTCACACATCTGTATTCATCATCTCTCAACTGCACTATAAATAAATAAATAAACAAATAAAAATACAGCATGAATTCCCCTGCATTTTTAATAACCAGCCAAGCAAAACTCACAGCTGGAGGATGCAACCCTCAGTTGTCAGTGTTAGCAAGGCTGTTTATAAAAAATAGAGGTGTCCCCATGCTGTTTTTTTTAAATTATTTAAATAAATAATTTAAAAAAAGGCGTAGGATCCCCTCCATTTTTGACAACCAGCCTTGCTAGAACTGACAGATGAGGGCTGGTAAGGGGCCATGTATATTGACCCCCCAGCCTAAAAATAGCAGCCCGCAGCCACTCAGAGAAGGTGCATGTATTAGATGCGCAAGTTCTGGCGCTTTACCTGGGTTTTCCAACTTGCCCTGTTGTGGTGGCAAGTGGGGTTCATATTTGTGAGGTTGATGTCACCTTTGTATTGTCTGGTGACATCAAGCCCAAGGCTTAGTAATGGAGAGATGTCTATAAGATACCTCTCCATTCTAATCCTATAGTTTTGTGGTAAATAAATACACAGCAAATATAAAGTCGTTTATTAGAAATAAAACAAAACACACTTTTCCATTTTTATTTAAAAATTACAAACACAGTTACACTCACCTAATGCCTAATTCCACTGAATCCCTCATCTCCTGTAATAACACAAAAATAAAAAAACAACAATATCCTTCACCTGTCTGTCGTTCTGTCCCACGCTGTTATCCATGTCTGGGAAATAGTTTTCAACCTGGACGGTGCCAACATGTGACTATCAAGGCTGAGAACCACTGGTGAATGAGCTGCTGCTAGCACAGCATCATTGACCAGCGGTGACATCATTGTGATTACTGCCGGTCAGTGAGGCTGCGTTCCCAGTTGGGCTGAACTGCAGTGACCTCAGCACCGTGCAAAAAAGTCGGTGATGAGGTCACCACAGTTGAAGCTCAGTGACTTCACTGAAGATCACGGTGAGAAATTCTCACGTTGATCTGTTGTGAACTCACTGAGCTGAACTGCGGTGAGTTCATCATTTACTTTTTTCCCCTATGCTGAGCTCATCGCAGTTTAGTCTGGCTGGGAACACATGGTCATGTGCAAAGCAACATAGATTTCAATCTGTTCACGTGTGGAAGTGTCTCCAGCATGTGTGAAAGCTGTCACCACATGTACCAGAGACACAGACATGTGAAAAAGCCCGAAGTATGTTTTTTGTTGTTCAATAGATAGAGTTATGGTGCAAGTTTAGCAACTTTTAAAAACAACATGATTTTGGGATACTCTATAACAACATGTATATGCTGGATGTGCCGTGTGTTACGAATTGGTCTCGAATTGGCAGGATTCTGCTTCCTACACCTATGGCCACTACCCTCTGCTGTGCTCCACATCAGGTTTTACAAGTGGCCCAGCGTGCCTCCATGACATAATTTCCTTAGGCCTTTTAAGACCTCTTTGGACACTTATGTCTGAGCGTTAAAATAGAACCAGACGTCTGTTTGAACTTTGAATTTACCAAAGTCCAGTGTTCCTGTTGACTCGTCAGACTTTTGTGAACTCTTATCATTTCAGAATTTTAAGTCATACTTTAATGTAAACTTCTTGAACTAGACTGCGGCAACACTGAACATTACCCGCCATTGCGCCTTCCCACCCACCGCTTCTGCATCCTAAAAAATAAAACCAGTACACAAATTGATGGGTGAAGGTCGGTCATAGCTTTATTAATATTTTTGGTTTAACAATAATAAAGGCACTTAACTTTCTTAAACCGCACTCATCGTCAAATGCCCTGTTGTCTAATCTCAGTCAAGTCAGCCAACGAGCCGCATCGTAACCATGTGACCTTTCTTTAAAATACTGCTGCTGTGACTTGGAAATCTAGAAAAATAAAACATGCATTAACAATGGTAAAATTGACATCAACCAGGGGAGGGAAGGTGGGACAAACACCTCCGGGACCTTAACAAAGGGAAGAGGAGGAGAACGGCTTGCTGCCTGCTTTTAATACTAGGAAGAGGCTTCCACTTTCCATTGGCCCAGCAATGTTATAACCACATCTTAATACAGGAGTGGGTAGGAAGACACCAAGGGGCCATTACACCACTGTGGAGAGGGGCACCGCAGTCAGAGGCATCCTCCTTATGCAGTACACTGCCTGCCATTACTGAAGTCTGTTTGCTTTACATCCACCTGCTGCCATTTAACCCACTCCCTGCTGTGAACATCCTGTTCCTACTTCTCTCCTGCTTCTGCGGCCTCTAGTGTATACTGCATTGCTATATATTCTAATTCTCATCACAACACGTAAATCATAGCCTGCTGTGCTGACTCCCTGGGTCTGTCTTTCCACTCTGAAGTGTGGCTTCATGGATCCTCCTCATCAGGTGAACCTAATAGTGCCCATGTTTAACTGTCCTGATATTTTATTCTATTTGTCAAGGGTAAAACTAAAGTCTGCAACTAAATTGAAGGAAAAGTAGATATTTATTTTTTGTGTCAGCTCAGTCTGAATGTGATGGCATAATTTGTAGTGTTGGTTGACCAGGATAATTACAATACTATTATTATACAATATTACAATCATATGTTTTCATTTATAGTGAGCTGATAAGGTTCTTTTTCTTATTATATTATTTAGTAATAAAACCACTACTTTATTCTTGTATTAAGAAGTATGGCCATTTCTACTCTACTTTTATATACCAATTTCCTTTCTCTATAATTGGAAATTAAAAATATACTGCGGGACTGCCACCACATTATATCTCCAGGAAATGAAAGCTGAATATACATAAAACTGAATACCGTAACTTAGGATTTCAGTGTTTTACTACATATAATACACAATATAATCCAGATGTGGAAGGGACATCGTCTATTTGATGTCAGAACTAAAACCACTATTTCTATTATTACCATTATTTTGCACTGGAGAAATATTAGATTCTTGTTACATATGTACGTGTTTTATATTTATTAATGACCATAATTAGCCTAATGCTTGAAATGGGGGACAAATCATATCCACTGGTTTATCCAATGGCCTCATTGTTAAGGTGACACACCAAAAACATATCAAGATGGGTAAAACCAGTTAGTAGAAATTGGCTGACCCCTGGATGTTTGGGTCCAGTGAGTTTGGCCGAACAGTTAAAAAAAAGTCTGGATTCGGGTACCAAAATAGTACCGGACCCAAACCTGAAGCCGAACCACATTCACTTGAATAGGGTGGCCGAACATCCAGTGTTTGCCATTCTGTCATGTGCATGACAGACCGGCAAACACTGGTTCTGATCAATGGTAAAATCATCCCCATCGGTCAGAGAGCCTCGGTTCCCATGCTGTCAAATGACGGCATGAGCCCGCAGCTGTGATTGGAGGTAAAACGTTTACCTATGGTCACTGGCGTTGGCTGATGGGACTGCTGCTCTTATCAGTCTATGCTTACTGCCGCTAATAACAGTGAGAGTAGGTGGTGGCTCATGGGAGTATTCATCAGCCGGTGTCTGTGCTCTAAATAAATAATTAAGAAAAAAGCGTTGTGGGTTTCCCTAAATTTTTGATAATCAGCCAGGCAAACTGAAAAGGAGTTCTGAAAATTATTAGAAGAGTTAAGCAATATTGAACACTACCTATGGAGAGCTATAAAAAGACCCGGAATAAGCAGGTACAATTGTTTCAAAGAAAACAATAGGTAAAGCACTCAACCTCTATGGCCTGTATGCACGCTCACCACGCAAGACTACATTGCTGAACAAAAAGCATGTTCAAGTGCTTTTAAAGTTTGCTCAACAACATTTCGACAAGCCTGTGAAATACTGGGAAAATATAGTATGATCAGATGGGACCAAAATTGAACTCTTTGTATGTCTTAATACTCACCATGTTTGGAGGCCAAAAGGCACTGCATATCAACCCCTAAGCAACACACCAACAGTGAACTTTTGAGGTAAGAACATCATGATTAGTGTTGAGCATTCCGATACCGCAAGTATCGAGTATTGGCCGATATTTGCGGTATCGGAATTCCGATACCGAGATCCGATACTTGTCGCATATCGGATACCGGAATCGGAAGTTCTCAATTCAAACAGCACGAATTCAGCCAATGAGGACTGATTACAAGTGTGGGCACATCCTGTTCAGCATGGTGGGCATGAAACTACTGGCAAGGCTGTGATTGGCTGCTGAAATGATGTCATGCTGCAGTTTAAAAGTCGCTGGCGCCATTTTGGGCTCACTCTGCTGTGAATTCAGTTAGTGACAGGACGCTGTGTTCTGACTGAGGGCCAGTTGAGATAGCGATTTGCTTCTTTGTGCTTTTCCCAGGCTAATTTAGCAACCACTGTGTGTTCACCTTGCTTTTGCCTTGCAGCGCTGTTTTCACAGCGATCTGCAAGGTCTCTGTGTGTGTGTGTGTGTGTGAGTGCAGCCCACTCTCTAGTCTGTGTGCAGCCATAGCTGGTTGTATTCAGGTCAGGGTGGTTCACTGCCTCATACTGTTCTATCCGATCCATTGTCCTTTTATGCAAGTAGTGCAGGCTGCTGCACATTTTTTTCAAATAATTCCTATTAGTGACTTTCCACCCGTATTCAGCTAAATTGTGGAAAAACACTACATAGGATAACCTAGAGTAGTTTTTTGGGGCCTTGCAGCGCCATTTACGGCTGTCTGCACAGTCTCCGTGTGAGTGCAGCTCACCCTGTAGTCTGTGTGCAGCCACAGCCGGTTGTATCCAGCTCAGGGGGGTTCACTGACTCATACAGTTCTATCCATTCCATTGTCCTTTTTTGCAAATAGTGCAGCCCGCTGCACATTTTTTCAAATAATTCCTATTAGTGGCTTTCCACCCGTATCCAGCTAAATTGTGGAAAAACACTACATAGGATAACGTAGAGGAGGTTTTTGGGGCCTTGCAGTGCCATTTACGGCTGTCTGCACGGTCTCCGTGTGAGTGCAGCTCGCCCTGTAGTCTGTGTGCAGCCACAGCCGGTTGTATCCAGCTCAGGGTGGTTCACTGACTCATACAGTTCTATCCATTCCATTGTCCTTTTTTGCAAATAGTGCAGCCCGCTGCACATTTTTTCAAATAATTCCTATTAGTGGCTTTCCACCCGTATCCAGCTAAATTGTGGAAAAACACTACATAGGATAACGTAGAGGAGGTTTTTGGGGCCTTGCAGTGCCGTTTACGGCTGTCTGCACGGTCTCCGTGTGAGTGCAGCTCACCCTGTAGTCTGTGTGAAGCCACAGCCGGTTGTATCCAGCTCAGGGTGGTTCACTGACTCATACAGTTCTATCCATTCCATTGTCCTTTTTTGCCAATAGTGCAGCCCGCTGCATATTTTTTCAAATAATTCCTATTAGTGGCTTTCCACCCGTATCCAGCTAAATTGTGGAAAAACACTACATAGCATAATGTAGAGGAGGTTTTTGGGGCCTTGCAGTGCCGTTTACGGCTGTCTGCACGGTCTCCGTGTGAGTGCAGCTCTCCCTGTTGTCAGTTCAGCCCCCCAAAAATAAATAAATAATAAAGTTCACCAAACACACCACTTTACAGTTGTGTAGGCCACATTAGCTCATATTAAAGTCTAGTCCACACTTTAGAAAATTAGTGTTTCTTATACCTGTTAGGAGCTGTTCAGGAATAAGCACACTAATCCGTTAATACTTTTCTGCTTATCTTTATCAGTCAACCAAGATGAAGAAGGCAGGGAGTAAGGCACGTGGGCGTGGGCGTGGAGCAGGGAGAGGACGTGGGGATTCTGTGCCTGCTGCGGGCACCGGTGACTCATCATCACCCAGTTTCAGCAGGGAACAGTCCTTCATGCACAGCTTTGTCAGAGAGCGCCGTACACCGCTGCTGCGTGAAGACCAAATTGAAGCCGTTGTCGGATGGATGGCAGCTAACGCATCGACTTCAATTAGTGCCACATCCTCTCAGACACAGAGCACTGGAGAGCACACATCTGTCTCTTCTCCACCTGCCAAATTGCCCAGGCAGACAGAGAGCCCAGGACAGGAGCCGTCTCTACTTCTGTTCTCTGAATCTCTTGGCTTGGAAACAGGGGGCCAGCCAAGCAGCATTGGAGAAATGGAAGAAGAGGCAGTGTGCAGTGATGCCCAACAGCTTTTTCTCTCTGAGTCTGAAGAGGCGGGTGGGCCAGTGCCTCCGGTCACCACACCGCAGAACGCATCCGCTGATGACACTCAGGTGCCACTTTCCGGTGCGTGCTCTGCTGCTGAGATTACCCAGGAGGAGCAATTGGTGGCAGAGAGTAGTGTAGATGATGAGGTCCTTGACCCATCGTGGCGTGAGGGACAGGAAGGTGGTGGGAGCAGCTCTGAGGAAGAGATTCCCCGAATGGGCCAAAGAGGGAGAGGGAGGGGGAAGACTTCGGATCCTGTAGCCTCCACTTTGGCACCCGTTAGGAGCATGTCTCTTCCAAAAGCCAAAAAGGGTGCTCCCAAGACTTGCAGTGCCTGGTCCTTTTTTGACACAGTTGCAGATGACATTTGCTATGTCAAATGCAAGGTGTGTCATCACAAAGTCAAAAGAGGGAGAAATGTCAGCAACCTCAATACCTCCAACATGTGGAAACATGTGCGGACCAGGCACGCGGCGGAGTTACAAAAACACACTGAAGAGCTAGGCCAAACAAGAGCGGCAGCTACCACCTCTTCAGCTCGTGTTGCCTCTTCCTCCAGCTCACACACAGCTGGTTCAGCTTCCTCCCAGGATTGCCATGGAAGAACCTCTGGCACTGTTGTCCAGAGACCCACTGTAATTCCACCCGCAGCACCACGTTCCCAGTCATCCTCACACTCCCAGCCCAGTCTACAGCCATCGGTAGTACAGGCATGGGAGAAAAGGTGGCCTTTCTCGGCAAACCACCCACGAGCACAGGCTCTGACTGCAGGCATTGCCAAACTTCTGTCACTGGAAATGCTGTCATTCAGGCTGGTGGAGACTGACAGCTTCCGTGACTTGATGTCATTGGCAGTCCCAGAGTACAATGTGCCCAGCTGCTTTTATTTCAGCAGGCAAGCCATCCCTGCCCTGCACAAGCATGTGGCGGGACACATAAAACACGTGCTACTGAACGCCGTCAGTAGCAAGGTCCACCTCACCACCGATGCGTGGACCAGTCAACATGGACAGGGGCGATACCTTTCCCTCACTGCCCATTGGGTTAATGTTGTTGAGCCGGGTACAGATAGTGCGAGTGGTGCAGGACGTGTCCTGCCCACTCCAAGGATTGCAGGAATCCAGTCTGTACGCATTGACTCCTCCTCTTACATAAGTTCCTCAGAATCATCGCTGCAGGAGCTGTCACAGTCCACCTCCACATGGACCCGTGATGAACGTTTACCTGTTACGACCGACATGAGCACAGCTGTGGCCAAACGTCAACAGGCCGTCTTGAAATTTGTTTGGGGAATCGAAGCCACACAGCGCAGGAGCTCTGGAATGCCATCAAGCAGGAGAGCGATGTGTGGTTTGTGGCAGCGAATCTCCAGCCAGGCATGGTAGTGTGTGATAATGGCCAAAATCTGGTGGCAGCTCTGGGCCTCGGCAACCTCACTCACATCCCATGTCTGGCACATGTGCTCAACTTGGTCGTGCAGAGTTTTTTGAGGGACTATCCGGATCTTGATGCACTGCTGCACAAGGTCCGCCTAGAGTGTGCTCACTTGTGGCATTCCAGCACGGCAAAATCGCGCATTGCGGCTCTGCCGCGCCGATTCCGCCTTCCGGAACATCGCATCATATGTGACCTACCTACCAAGTGGAATTCCACGTTACATATGTTGGAGCGGTTGTGTGAGCAGCAGCAAGCAGTAATGGAGTACCAGCTGCATCAGGCGCAAAGAAGTCGCACTCCGCGCCGTTCAGACTTCACAACCACAGAGTGGGCCACTATGAAGGACGTCTGCCAGGTTTTGCGTCCCTTCGATTATTCCACGCGGATGGCGAGTGCAGATGATGCACTAGTCAGCATGACTGTCCCCCTTATCTGCCTGCTTGAAAAATCACTGCAAGCGCTAAGGGATGATGTTGAGGAAGAGGTGGAGGATGAGGATTCACCATTTCCATCATCTTCTGGACAGTCAGCGCCACGTGGTTCCTCACAAACGCGTAGGCAGGGGACACTTTGTGATTAGGATGAGGAGGAGTCAATGGAGGAGGAAGACATCCGTCCAGAGGAGGGAGTTACACAATTGACCAGTAGTCAGTGTGTACAGCGAGGGTGGGGTGATGACGAGCGGGCAGAGATCACGCCTCAAGCAGGGGACAGCGTTTCTTGGCCAGTTTGCAGTCTGCAGCACATAGTTGATTACATGCTGCAGTGCCTGAGAAACGACCGCCGCATCGCCCACATTCTCAACATGTCTGATTATTGGGTGTTCACCCTCCTCGATCCTCGCTACCGGGACAACGTACAAAGCCTCATCACACCGTTGAACCGGGAGCGTAAAATGCGGGAGTACCAAGACACACTGGTGAATTCCATCATCTTCTCCAGTCCAACTGAGAGAAGTGCTGCTAGTGCTTTACAAAGCAGCTCAGTGCGTCCAGGCAGTGGTGGAGGCTCTGCACAAAGAGGGAGCAGAAGCAGTGCCTCTGCCCAAGGCAAGACCAGCATGGCCCAACTGTGGCACAGTTTTTTGTGCCCGCCACAAATGTCTGCACCATCACAGACCGCTCCAGTCAGCAGGAGGCAACGGTTCCGTCAGATGGTGACAGACTACATGACTTGCCCTCTAGCTGTACTCCCAGACGGCTCTTCCCCTTTCAAGTTTTGGGTCTCTAAGCTGGATACATGGCCAGAGCTAAGCCAGTATGCATTGGAGGTGCTGGCTTGCCCTGCGGCTAGTGTATTATCGGAACGCGTCTTTAGTGCTGCAGGTGGTGTACTAACTGACCGTCGCATGCGACTATCCTCCGATAACGTTGACCGGCTTACTTTCCTGAAAATGAACCAGGCCTGGATCTCGCAGGAATTTGCCACTCCTCTTCCTGATTAAATAATTGGGTGACTGTCTACAGTATCCAGGTCTCCTGTTGTGTTCATCTTTCTACCACCTGAACTGTAATTCCTGGGCTCCAACACTGCCAGTTGAGGCTCAGAAGTGCCGTCTGCACAGTCAAAACATACGACCCAGTGTTATTGGGTGTCAGTAACGTCAGCTGATCCCCAGCTGTGTAGCCGGCAATGTGTCCTGCGACCGCCACGCTGACACAACAACTGAAATGTAAGGGAACCAGGCGTTTGTTACTGAAATAGCCACCTGTTATGGTTCCCAATGGCAGGGGAACATCAGAAACATAAAAAAAATGGACAAGCTCTCGGGTGATGGAAACTAGAGCTGACCGCGATGTTAAACCTATACACACAACTAATAGTAGCCAGGGAACGTGCCTACGTGTTTGCTAGACGTCTCGCACCAGCCGGAGGACTAACTACCCCTAATAGATGAAACACAGTCCTGGCTTGCCTCCAGAGGAAAATTCCCCACAGGAGATAGTAGCCCCCCACATATAATAACGGTGAGTTAAGGTGAAAAGACAACGGAAGTATGAAAACAGATTTAGCACAGCGAGGCCCACTAACTAGATAGCAGAAGGATACAATAGTGGACTTCGCAGTCAGCTACAAAACCCTATCAAAAACCATCCTGAAATTACCTTAAACTCATGTGCCAACTCATGGCACCGGAGTGGCAATTTCAGCCCACAAGAGCTTCCAGCTGCAGAGAATCACATAACTGCAAACTGGACAAAACATACAAAAATAGACTAAGGACAGAAATGTCCAACTTAGCTGGTCAGCAGACTGGGAGCAGGTACATGCAACAGAAAGACTCTGGTTACATTGATGGCCGGCATTGGAATGACTGAGGAACAAGGCTAAATAGGAAACTCCCACATCCTGATAGAAACAGGTGAAAAGCTCACAAGACACCAGTACCACAAGCGACCACTGGGGGAGCCAAATAACCGAATCACAACAGCCACCTTGTGCAGCAGTTATGCTGCACAAGGAAAAGGTAACTATTTTTGTTTAGCTCCTTGCACACGCAGAACTTAACACTTTTAAAGTGTGTCCACTGATACTGTAAAACCATCCCAAAGGTGGGACTTTCCTTTGTAATGTGATGCAGCACACCCGTCATTCCTACCCCCTTGGCGACGTGCACCGCCTCCTCCGCGTTGTTTAATTCTGTCCCAGAGCCAGCGCTGTTATGTTATCCCTTGGCCAGGCACACTTTGCGGTGCCCATCTTCTGACATCATTTGGTGTCAGGCTGGCTGCGCCTGTGCAGCCGCGCTGGACGAGATCCCGCCTCGCAGTGTCTTCTGATTTAATCACACTGTGGGCCTGGGATCCATGGGCATGCGCAGTGCATATCTTCACCTCCGCCTCTCACTCATCTCCCTCCACCTTCTTAAGACTGTGCGCCGTCAGCTGATCCCTAATAGCATGCCACGGCCGTGACACCGCAAGTCTGAAGAAGCCGGAGGGGGGGAGTGAGAGGCGAGGATATGCACTGCGCATGGCCATGGATCCTAGGCCCGTGGTGGGATTACAATAGATGACACTGCGAGGCGGGATCTCGGCCAGCGCGGCCGCACAGGTACAGCCAGCCTGACACCAAATGATGTCAGAAGACAGGCACCGCAAAGTGCGCCTGGCCAAGGGATAACATAACAGCACAGGCTCCGGGAGGAATCAAACATCGCTGAGGAGGCGGCGCATGGCACCAAGGTGGTAGGAATGATGGCTGGGCTGCGTCACATTGCAAAGGAAAGTCCCACCTCCGGGATGGTTTTACGGTATCAGTGGACACACTTTAAAAGTGTTTAGTTCTGTGTGTGCAAGGAGCATAAAGAAAAGAGCCACATTTTCCTTTGGCATCCTTTGTGATGCAAAAGCTGGCTCTTTCAGCTACAAACGCCTTTTTGGGGGGGTTAAAGGTTCCCTTTTGACTTGCTCCAATCAGGCTTCGGCCTAAACGGTGTTCCTCAGCACCTCCTGCAGTCCCTGGGCTCCAACACCGCTAGTTGGTGCCTGGAAGTGCTGTCCGCGCAGTCAACAGTCGCTCCTCTGTTATTGGGGTTCAGTAACGTCAGCTGCTCCCCTGCTGTGTGTGCTGCAATACCACCTATCTGCTCCTCCTGCTGTCCCTGGGCTCTAACACCGTCAGTTGGTGCCTGGAAGTGCTGGATGCACAGTTAACACTTGCTGCCGTGTTATTGGGGCTCAGTAACGTCAGCTGCTCCCCTGCTGTGTGTGCTGCAATACCTCCTATCTGCTCCGCCTGCTGTCCCTGGGCTCCAACACCGCTAGTTGGTGCCTGGAAATGCTGTCCGCACAGTCAACAGTCGCTCCTCTGTTATTGGGGTTCAGTAACGTCAGCTGCTCCCCTGCTGTGTGTGCTGCAATACCTCCTATCTGCTCCTCCTGCTGTCCCTGGGCTCTAACACCGCTAGTTGGTGCCTGGAAGTGCTGTCCGCACAGTCAACAGTCGCTCCTCTGTTATTGGGGTTCAGTAACGTCAGCTGCTCCCCTGCTGTGTGTGCTGCAATATCACCTATCTGCTCCTCCTGCTGTCCCTGGGCTCTAACACCACTAGTTGGTGCCTGGAAGTGCTGTCCGCACAGTCAACAGTCGCTCCTCTGTTATTGGGGTTCAGTAACATCAGCTGCTCCCCTGCTGTGTGTGCTGCAATACCACCTATCTGCTCCTCCTGCTGTCCCTGGGCTCTAACACTGCTAGTTGGTGCCTGGAAGTGCTGTCTGCACAGTCAACAGTCGCTCCTCTGTTATTGGGGTTCAGTAACGTCAGCTGCTCCCCTGCTGTGTGTGCTGCAATACCTCCTATCTTCTCCTCCTGCTGTCCCTGGGCTCTAACACCGCTAGTTGGTGCCTGAAAGTGCTGTCCGCACAGTCAACAGTCGCTCCTCTGTTATTGGGGTTCAGTAACGTCAGCTGCTCCCCTGCTGTGTTTGCTGCAATACCTCCTATCTGTTCCTCCTGCTGTCCCTGGGCTCTAACACCGCTAGTTGGTGCCTGGAAGTGCTGTCTGCACAGTCAACAGTCGCTCCTCTGTTATTGGGGTTCAGTAACGTCAGCTGCTCCCCTCCTGCTGTCCCTAGGCTCCAACACTGCTGGTTACTGCCCGGAAGTGCTGTTTGCACAGAGCCAAACACCTTGCCAATGTGTTAGTGGGGTTCAGTAACGTCAGCTGCTCCCCTGCTGTGTATCCGGCAACGTGTCATGCGACCGCCACGCTGGCACAACTCAAATTTAAGGGAACCTGCCCACCCCCACCCCCCAGGCGTTTGTTACTGAAAGAGCCACCTTGTGCAGCAGTAATGCTGCAGAAGGAAAACGTGGCTCTTTTAATTATGCTCCTTTCAAAGGCTGAACTACACACTTATGAAATGTGTCTCCTCACACCGTTTAACCATCCCGGAGGTGGGACTTTCCTTTGTAATGTGACGCAGCCCAGCCGTCATTCCTACCCCCTTGGCGCCATGCGCCGCCTCCTCAGCATTGTTTGATTCTGTCCCGGAGCCTGCACTGTTATGTTATCCCTTGGCCAGGCACACTTAGCGCTGCCTGTCTTCTGACATCATTTGGTGTCAGGCTGGCTGCGCCTGTGCAGCCATGCTGGACGAGATCCCGCCTCGCAGTGTCTTCTGATTTAATCACACTGCGGGCCTGGGATCCATGGGCATGCACAGTGCATATCTTCACCTCCGCCTCTCACTCATCTCCCTCCACCTTCTTCAGACTGTGCGCCATCAGCTGATCCCTAATAGCATGCCATGGCCATGACACTGCACAGTCTGAAGAAGCCGGAGGGAGGGGAGTGAGAGGCGAGGATATGCACTGCGCATGGCCACGGATACCAGGCCCGCGGTGGGATTACATTAGACGACACTGCGAGGCGGGATCTCGGCCAGCGCGGCCGCACAGGCGCAGCCAGCCTGACTCCAAATGATGTCAGAAGATGGGCAGCGCTAAGTGTGCCTGGCCAAGGGATAACATAACAGCACAGGCTCCGGGACAGAATCAAACAATGCTGAGGAGGCGGCGCACGGCGCCAAGGGGGTAGGAATGACGGCTGGGCTGCGTCACATTACAAAGGAAAGTCCCACCTCCGGGACGGTTTAACGGTGTGAGGGGACACATTTCATAAGTGTCTAGTTCAGCCTTTGAAAGGAGCATAATTTAAAGAGCCACCTTTTCCTTTTGCATCATTAGTGCTGTACAAGATGGCTCTTTCAGCAACAAACGCCTGGGGTGGGGGTTAAAGGTTCCCATTCAACTTGCTCCAGTGCAGGCTTCGGCCTACACTCTGCTCCTCCTGCTGACCCCGGGCTCTAACACCGCCAGTTGGTGCCCGGAAGTGCTGGCTGCACAGAGAAAAACACCCGCCAATGTGTCAGTGGGGTTCAGCAACACCAGCTGTTCCCCTGCTGTGTAGCCGGCATCGTGTCCTGCAAACGCCACGCAGACACAACAGACCTAAAACTGCCTCCAGTGCAGGCTTCGGCCTACACCCTGCTCCCTCTGCTCCTGCTGTCCCTGGGCTCTAACACCGCCAGTTGGTGCCTGGAAGTGCTGGATGCACAGTTAACACTTGCTGCCATGTTATTGGGGTTCAGTAACGTCAGCTGCTCCCCTGCTGTGTGTGCTGCAATACCTCCTATCTGCTCCTCCTGCTGACCCTGGGCTCTAACACCGCTAGTTGGCGCCCGGAAGTGCTAGCTGCACAGAGAAAAACACAAGCCAATGTGTCAGTGGGGTTCAGTAACGCCAGCTGTTCCCCTGCTGTGTAGCCTGCATTATGTCCTGCAAACGCCACGCAGACACAAGAACTGAAATTGAAGGGAACCTGCCCCCCCCAGGTGTTTGTATGTATAACAGCCACCTTGTACAGCAGTAATGCTGCATTTGTACAAGGTGGCTCATTAAGTTACTCTCCTTGCACACGCCGAACGCAACACGTCTAAAATGTGTCCCCTGAGACCATTAAACTGTCCCTGAGGTGTGACTTTCCTTTGTAATGACACGCTGCAACCCCCTTGGTAGTGCTGCCCGTCTTCTGACATCATTGTTTGGCTGGCTGCGCCTCTGCGGCCGCCCTGCCCGACACAACGCCCCTCGGTGTCTTATTTATTTTGACTGCGAGGGTGTGATTGACGGGCATGAGTAGTGCATATCTTCGCCTGTTGTCACTCATCTCCTTCCGCCTTCTTCAGACTGTACGGCTTCATGGCCGTGGCATGCGATAAGGGATCAGCTGACGCCGCACAGTCTGTATCAGGTGTAAGGACACGAGTGTGAGAGGCGAACATATTGACTGCGCAAGGCCATGAATCCCAGCCCCGCAGTGTGAATAAATGAGAAGACACTGCGGGGCTGGTATTCATGGGCATCGCGAACCGCACCGGCCGACATGAAATGAAATGAAGTCAGAAGACGGGCAGCGCTAACAGCGCAAGGCCAAGGGATAACACGACAGCGCAGACTCCTGTACAGCAAATAACGACGCTCAGGAGGCCGCGCCCAGCACAAAGGTGGGATTCTTGACAGCTGTGCTGCGTCTCATTAAGAAGGAAACTCCCGCCTCCAAGACAGTTTTGACTGTATAAGGGGCTAAATGTTATACCTATTTCATTCAGCGTGTGCAAGATTCAAAACTTAAAGAGCAACCTTTCACTTGTGCAGCATTACAGCTGCACAAGGTGTGGCTCTTCTTGTTTGTAACACCTGAGGAAGGGGTTAATGGTTACCTTTAAAATTGGTTCAAGTAGGCTTCGGCCTACACTCTGCTCCCTCTGCTCCTCCTGCAGAGCCTGGGCTCTAACACCGCCAGTTGGTGCCCGGAAGTGCTGGCTGCACAGAGAAAAACACCAGCCAATGTGTCAGTGGGGTTCAGCAACGCAAGCTGTTCCCCTGCTGTGTAGCCAGCAACGTGTCCTTCAAACGCCATGCAGACACAACAGACCTAAAACTGCCTCCAGTGCAGGCTTCGGCCTACACTCTGCTCCCTCTGCTCCTCCTGCAGAGCCTGGGCTCTAACACCACCAGTTGGTGCCCGGAAGTGCTGGCTGCACAGAGAAAAACACCAGCCAATGTGTCAGTGGGGTTCAGCAACGCCAGCTGTTCCCCTGCTGTGTAGCCGGCAACGTGTCCTGCAAACGACACGCAGACACAACAGACCTAAAACTGCCTCCAGTGCAGGCTTCGGCCTACACTCTGCTCCCTCTGCTCCTCCTGCTGACCCTGGGCTCTAACACTGCCAGTTGGCGCCCGGAAGTGCTAGCTGCACAGAGAAAAACAACAGCCAATGTGTCAGTGGGGTTCAGCAACGCCAGCTGTTCCCCTGCTGTGTAGCCGGCATCGTGTCCTGCAAACGCCACGCAGACACAAAGCTGCCGCCACTGCAGGCTTCGGCCTAAACTCTGCTCCCTCTCCTCCTGCTGTCCCTGGGCTCTATCACCGTCAGCTGGTGCCCGGAAGTGCTGGCTGCACAGAGAAAAACACCAGCCAATGTGTCAGTGGGGTTCAGTAACGCCAGCTGTTCCCCTGCTGTGTAGCCGGCATCGTGTCCTGCAAACGCCACGCAGACACAAGAACTGAAATTGAAGGGAACCTGTTCCCCCCCCAGGTGTTTGTATGTATAACAGCCACCTTGTACAGCAGTAATGCTGCATTTGTACAAGGTGGCTCATTAAGTTACTCTCCTTGCACACGCCAAACGCAACACATCTAAAATGTGTCTCCTGAGACCATTAAACCGTCCCTGAGGTGTGACTTTCCTTTGTAATGACACGCTGCAACCCCCTTGGTAGCGCTGCCCATCTTCTGACATCATTGTTTGGCTGGCTGCACCTCTGCGGCCGCCCTGCCCGACACAACGCCCCTCGGTGTCTTATTTATTTTGACTGCGAGCGTGTGATTGATGGGCATGAGCAGTGCATATCTTCGCCTGTCACTCATCTCCTTCCGCCTTCTTCAGACTGTATGGCTTCATGGTCGTGGCATGCGATAAGGGATCAGCTGACGCCGCACAGTCTGTAGCAGGTGTAAGGACACGAGTGTGAGAGGCGAACATATTTACTGCGCAAGGCCATGAATCCCAGCCCCACAGTGTGAATTAAGGAAAAGACACTGCAGGACTGGGATTCATGGTCAACGCGAACCGCACCGGCCGACATGAAATGATGTCAGAATGCGGGCAGCGCTAACAGCGCATGGCCAAGGGATAACACGACAGCGCAGACTCCTGTACAGCTAATAACGATGCTCAGGAGGCTGCGTCCAGCACCAAGGTGGGATTTTTGACAGCTCTGCTGCGTCTCATTAAGAAGGAAAGGGCTAAATGTTATACGTGTTTCATTCAGCGTCTGCAAGATTCAAAACTTAAAGAGCAACCTTTGACGTGCAGCATTACAGCTGCACAAGGTGTGGTTCTTCTAGTTTGTAACACCTGAGGGGGGGTTAAAGGTTACCTTTAAAATTGGTTCAATTAGGCTTCGGCCTACACTCTGCTCCCTCTCCTCCTGCTGACCCTGGGCTCTAACACCGCCAGTTGGCGCCCAGAAGTGCTAGCTGCACAGAGAAAAACACCCGCCAATGTGTCAGTGGGGTTCAGCAACGCCAGCTGTTCCCCTGCTGTGTAGCCGGCATCGGGTCCTGCAAATGCCACGCAGACACAACAGACCTCCAAATGCCTCCAGTGCAGGCTTTGGCCTACACTCTGCTCCCCCTGATGACCCTTTGCTCCAACCCCACTAGTTGGGGCTCTAAGAAGACAAGCTTGAATAGGTCCCCATCCTGGTTCCAGTACCGTCAGCTGGTTCCGGGCAGAGCCTTTGGCTTAGGTGCCTCCCTCTGGGTATCTGAGTTCCACCAACGTCAGGTGGTCCTTGGTAGTGCTTTCAGGCACAGGTACCTCCTGCTTAGTAACCGGGTTCCAGTAATGTCAGCTGGTCCTCGTTAGTTCCATTGGCTCTTGGACCTTCGGCTACCCATCCGGGTTCCAGTACCATCAGCTGGTTCTCGGCAGTGTCTTTTGCTCTTGTACCTTCTGCTCCCCATCCCGGGGTTCCAGTACCATCAGCGGGTTCCGGGCAGAGCCTTTGGCTTAGGTGCCTCCCTCTGGGTATCCGAGCTACACCAGCATCAGGTGGTCCTTGGTAGTGCTTTCAGGCACAGGTACCTCCTGCTTAGTAACTGGGTTCCAGTAACGTCAGCTGGTCCTCGGTAGTTCCATTGGCTCTTGGACCTTCGGGTAGCCATCCGAGTTCCAGTTCCATCAGCTGGTTCTCGGCATTTTCTCAGCCTTCTGGTACCTTCTGCTACATTTCCAAGTTCAAGACCCTAAAGACGATCACCCGGAAGACCACCCCTAAGATGACGATGACACCAGAGATGACAACCACTGAGATGACGATGACCCTGCAGACGATGACCCTGAAGACCACCCCGATGACGACGACCCCGGAGACGACGACCCTGGAGACGACGACATGGGATACCGAGAAGCAGAAGAACAAGAGGCTGCATAACAAAGAGCAGAAGAACATTAAGCATAACACTAAATATCAGAGCAAAATATATTATCTAAATTATAGGAAAGGGGAAAAGGTCTGGCTATTCATTGCTTGCGTCGAGAAACATGTGATGGTGTCTCCGCAGCTATCCTACATGCATTTGCATATTTCCCATAAGGGATGGGGGCAGTGTTCTGGATCACTGCGTTGAGAAACACGTGATGGTGTCTCCGCGGTGTTGGATGTTTTGGTCTCCCCGAGGCCAATCATCTGTTCCTTCACATTATCTAAATTATAAGCAGAAGAAGACTAAGCAGTGTATGGGGGTGAGTCCGTTCCTCCTCGTGGTGCCCCTGGATAAAGCCTGATGCTGCAGGCCAAACTGAACGCGGACAAATGTAACTCTTTTGTGACAGGCAGAACGGAAGGTGTAATCTTCAAACTTTTATAGATAACAACTACGGGAATGCCTATCACAAATAAGATTATGATGAAGAAGTTGAATATGAAGAAGAATAATAGTTAAATAAAAAGAATATGAACAATGTAACAAAAAAAAATAATAGGTAGAAGATGAAGAAGATGAATAAGGTGAAAAAGAAGTTGATGTCAAAGATGCTGATGATGATGAAGAAGAAAGAGTGGGAGAAGTAAAAAAAAAGGTGAAGGTCGTGGAAGTAGTGAAACATCAATATCTGACAAAATAAAAAAAATCTTAACATAGTCAATATCTTTGTAACTCTGAACGTCTTAAAAAAAAATTAAAATTCCTGCTATTCTATTTGATTGGGCTAAACCTCTATGCCTTTAATGTCTCCGCCACCTCCCCCAATACATCCTACATTATTCTTAGTTGTTTTCCTTCATGTAGAATGAACCTACAAGGAAAGAAAGGGTTTATTTTAATTCCGATATTTTCGTCCCATTGACTTGCATTGGTATCGGGTATCGGTATCCGATATTTTGCCGGTATCGGCCGATACTTTCCGATACCGATACTTTCCGATATCGCTCAACACTAATCATGATGTGTGGATGCTTTTCAGCATGTGGCATTGACAAACTTCAAAAAATTTAAGGAAGGATCAATGGACAAATGTACAGAGACATTCTTGATAAAAACAATCTGCTGCCATCTACCAGGAAGATGAACATGCAATGAAAATGGACATTTCAGCAAGACAATAATTCAAACACAAATCCAAGTCACGGGATGCCTATTTCTGCATTCAGGACCTGAAATTACGTCACGGCTTGCTGTGATTGGTCGCGTCGCAGTCACATGGGCGGCACGCAACCAATCACAAGCCGTGACGTAATTTTAAAAAATGCGCGCGTCTCCTGCCTCCCGTGACGTCACGGCTTGTGATTGGTCGCGTCGCCCATGTGACCGCGACGCGACCAATCACAAGCCGGAACGTAATTTTAAAATCATGAATGCCTAGAATTAGGCATTGAGGACCTGAAAATTACGTCACGGCTTGCTGTGATTGGTCGCGTCGCGGCCACATGGGCGGCACGCGACCAATCACAAGCCGTGACGTCACGGAAGGAAGTAAAAGCGTGCATTTTAAGCAAACAACGCTGCCGGTTCCCTCGTTGAGGTCCAGGCTGCGTCGGAGAGGTGAGTATAGCAATATTTTTTATTTTAATTCTTTATTTTACACATTAATATGGATCCCAGGGCCTGAAGGAGAGTTTCCTCTCCTTCAGACCCTGGGAACCATCAGGAATACCGTCCGATACTTGAGTCCCATTGACTTGTATTGGTATCGGGTATCGGTATCGGATTAGATCCGATACTTTGCCGGTATCGGCCGATACTTTCCGATACCGATACTTTCAAGTATCGGACGGTATCGCTCAACACTACACCTGAGCAATACATGCAACTAGTTTCTTCATACCAAAGGCATCTTGAGACTGCTGTCACCAACAAACGCTTTGTATGATGTTTTAATTAAATTTTAGTAAGCGTGTACAATACCTTTTTCCTGTGTAATTTCTCATTATTACACAAAGCTTAATTTCTAGACATTTATGGTATTATTTCTTTGTGTGGAATGGATGGGTTGTCACTAGTGATGAGTGATTGTGTTTGTTACTCGAGTTTTCAGAGCATGCTCGGGTGTTCTCCGAGTATTTTGGGCGTGCTTGTAGATTGTTTTTGTCTTTGCAGCTGCATGATTTGCGGTTGTTAGATAACCTGAACACATGCAAGGATTGCCTGTTTGTTAGGGAATCCCCACATGTATTCAGGCTGTCTAGCAGCCACAAATCAGGTAGCTGCGGAGACAAAAACATAATCTACGAGCATGCCCAAAATACTCGGAGAACACCCCAGCATGCTCGGTAAACTTGAGTAATGAGCACACTCTCTCATCACTAGTTGTCACTAGGGTTGAGCGACTTTGACTTTTTTAGGGTCGAGTCGGGTTTCGCGGAACTCGACTATCTCAAAAGTCGGGTCGAGTGAAATCGGCCAATTATCTCATAAAGTTGGGATCGGCCGAAACATGAAACCCAATGCAAGTCAATGGGGCAGCATAGTCGGCAGTGAGTGGGGGCCAGGAAAACACCTAGAGTGGCCATTTTAATGCCAAAAACATCCATTCTGGTTAACGAAGCTTGTCAATCTTAATTTCCCTTATAATAATAGTTAGGCATTGGAAATTGGGGGTCATTTGGCTAAAGTTTTTTGGGGTAGGGCTGGTTCAAGTATTTTGTGGGCCCAGGAAATCTGGACCACGTCACGGCAGTGGTGCAGGGAGAGGTAAGTATTTCAACTTTGCAAGTGCTGTGATCCTGAGCAAGCAGGGGGGGCCCACTCTTTGACATTGGCACTGGCACAAGGCCCCTCAAAGTACGGCAGTGTGTTTGCACGGCGGGGGCGCCTCCCACCGGCAGCGACACTTTTGCGTACTATGAGGGGCCCTGTGCCAGTGACGTCGCCAACGAGTATTCCCCCCACCTGATGAAGGAACCAGCACTTTCATCTGCACCTTCTTCTTTGTTCACGTGTAAGGTGGTATAGTATGCGGGAAGGGGAACCTGACTTTCAGCAGGGACACATTCTGGCTGTGTAGCATGCAAGGGGAATGTAGTGGTCTGGGTCATTGTACCAGCAGACTCATCTAGCAGTGGCTGGGCAATGGGCAGGATGAGGAAGAAACACAGATATAGGGCCAAAGAATAAAGTAGGCTAAATGCAGTTCAAAATTGGTAACAGGACTAAACAGGCGGCATTGCTTTGTTCAGTGGAGGAGCAAACCCAGGAGCAGCAGACACCGTTTTAAGGGCTAAACCACACTAGTAGGCCAAATGCAGTTTAATATCTGCTACTATAGGCCGAAAGCCTAAAGACTGAAGCTCAGCTTTATACAGTGGAGGACAACACCAGGGAGCGGCACACACCGTTAGTAGGGCCCAACCAAAGTTGAAGGCCAAATGCAGTTTAATATCTGATACTATAGGCTGAAAGCCTAAAGACTGAAGCTCAGCTTTATACAGTGGAGGACAACACCAGGGAGCGGCACACACCGTTAGTAGGGCCCAACCAAAGTTGAAGGCCAAATGCAGTTTAATATCTGAAACTATAGGCCGAAAGCCTAAAGACTGAAGCTCAGCTTTATATACTGGAGGACAACACCAGGGAGCGGCACACACCGTTACTAGGCCCCAACAAAAGTAGTAGGGCAACTGCAGTGTTACATTTAAAAATACTTTATGAGAGCCTGAAGGTTGAAGCTCAGACAAGGAAACCTGGAGGAGAACACCAAGGAGGAGGAGAACACCAAGTAGCGGCCAACACCGTTACTGGGCCCCAACCCAGGTAGCAGGGCAACTGCAGTGTTACATTTAAAAATACTTAATGAGAGCCTGAAGGTTGAAGCTCAGACAAGGAAACCAGGAGGAGAACACCAAGGAGGAGGAGAACACCAAGGAGCAGCAGACACCGTTACTAGGCCCCAACCCAGGTAGCAGGGCAACTGCAGTGTTACATTTAAAAATACTTAATGAGAGCCTGAAGGTTGAAGCTCAGACAAGGAAACCAGGAGGAGAACACCAAGGAGGACGGGCACAAGGGGGCATTCTTTGCGTTTGGAGGAGAGAAGGTTTTTCCACCAACATAGAAGAGGATTCTTTACTGTTAGGGCAGTGAGAATCTGGAATTGCTTGCCTGAGGAGGTGGTGATGGCGAACTCAGTCGAGGGGTTCAAGAGAGGCCTGGATGTCTTCCTGGAGCAGAACAATATTGTATCATACAATTATTAGGTTCTGTAGAAGGATGTAGATCTGGGGATTTATTATGATGGAATATAGGAATATAGGCTGAACTGGATGGACAAATGTCTTTTTTCGGCCTTACTAACTATGTTACTATGTTACTATGAGGAGGAGAACACCAAGGAGCGGCAGACACCGTTACTAGGCCCCAACCCAGGTAGCAGGGCAATTGCAGTGTTACATTTAAAAATACTTTATGAGAGCCTGAAGGTTGAAGCTCAGACAAGGAAACCAGGAGCAGAACACCAAGGAGCGGCAGACACCGTTACTAGGCCCCAACCAAAGTAGTAGGGCAACTGCAGTGTGACATTAAAAAATACTCAATGAGAGCCTGAAGGTTGAAGCTCAGCTTTTTCAGTGGAGGACAACACCAGGGAGCGGCAGACACCGTTACTAGGCCCCAACCCAGGTAGCAGGGCAACTGCAGTGTTACATTTAAAAATACTTAATGAGAGCCTGAAAGTTGAAGCTCAGACAAGGAAACCAAGAGGAGAACACCAAGGAGCGGCAGACACCGTTACTAGACCCCAACCCAGGTAGCAGGGCAACTGCAGTGTTACATTTAAAAATACTTAATGAGAGCCTGAAGGCTGAAGCTCAGACAAGAAACCAGGAGGAGAACACCAAGGAGGAGGAGAACACCAAGGAGCGGCAGACACCGTTACTAGGCCCCAACCCAGGTAGCAGGGCAATTGCAGTGTTACATTTAAAAATACTTTATGAGAGCCTGAAGGTTGAAGCTCAGACAAGGAAACCAGGAGGTGAACACCAAGGAGCGGCAGACACCGTTACTAGGCCCCAACCAAAGTAGTAGGGCAACTGCAGTGTGACATTAAAAAATACTCAATGAGAGCCTGAAGGTTGAAGCTCAGCTTTTTCAGTGGGGGACAACACCAGGGAGCGGCAGACACCGTTACTAGGCCCCAACCCAGGTAGCAGGGCAACTGCAGTGTTACATTTAAAAATACTTAATGAGAGCCTGAAGGTTGAAGCTCAGACAAGGAAACCAGGAGGAGAACACCAAGGAGGAGGAGAACACCAAGGAGCGGCAGACACCATTACTAGGCCCCAACCCAGGTAGCAGGGCAATTGCAGTGTTACATTTAAAAATACTTTATGAGAGCCTGAAGGTTGAAGCTCAGACAAGGAAACCAGGAGGAGAACACCAAGGAGGAGGCGAACACCAAGGAGCAGCAGACACCGTTACTAGGCCCCAACCCAGGTAGCAGGGCAACTGCAGTGTTACATTTAAAAATACTTTATGAGAGCCTGGAGGTTGAAGCTCAGACAAGGAAACCAGGAGGAGAACACCAAGGAGCGGCAGACACCGTTACCAGGCCCATACCAAAGTAGTAGGGCAACTGCAGTGTGACATTAAAAAATACTCAATGAGAGCCTGAATTTTGAAGCTCAGGTTTTTCAGTGGAGGACAACACCAAGGAGCGGCAGACACCATTACTAGGCCCCAACCCAGGTAGCAGGGCAACTGCAGTGTTACATTTAAAAATACTTTATGAGAGCCTGAAGGTTGAAGCTCAGACAAGGAAACCAGGAGGAGAACACCAAGGAGGAGGAGAACACCAAGTAGCGGCAGACACAGTTACTAGGCCCCAACCCAGGTAGCAGGGCAACTGCAGTGTTACATTTGAAAATACTTAATGAGTGCCTGAAGGTTGAAGCTCAGACAAGGAAACCAGGAGGAGAACACCAAGGAGGAGGAGAACACCAAGGAGCGGCAGACACCGTTACTAGGCGCCGACCCAGGTAGCAGGGCAACTGCAGTGTTACATTTAAAAATACTTTATGAGAGCCTGAAGGTTGAAGCTCAGACAAGGAAACCAGGAGGAGAACATCAACGAGCGGCAGACACCGTTACTAGGCCCCAACCCAGGTAGTAGGGAAACTGCAGTGTGACATTAAAAAATACTCAATGAGAGCCTAAAGGTTGAAGCTCAGCTTTTTAGTGGAGGACAACACCAGGGAGCAGCAGACACCGTTACTAGGCCCCAACCCAGGTAGCAGGGCAACTGCAGTGTTACATTTAAAAATACTTTATGAGAGCCTGAAGGTTGAAGCTCAGACAAGGAAACCAGGAGGAGAACACCAAGGAGGAGGACAACACCAAGGAGCGGTAGACACCGTTACTAGGCCCCAACCCAGGTAGCAGGGCAACTGCAGTGTTACATTTAAAAATACTTTATGAAAGCCTGAAGGTTGAAGCTCAGACAAGGAAACCAGGAGGAGAACACCAAGGAGGGGCAGACACCATTACTAGGCCTATACCAAAGTAGTAGGGCAACTGCAGTGTGACATTAAAAAATACTCAATGAGAGCCTGAATTTTGAAGCTCAGCTTTTTCAGTGGAGGACAACACCAAGGAGCGGCAGACACCATTACCAGGCCCCAACCCAGGTAGCAGGGCAACTGCAGTGTTACATTTAAAATTACTTTATGAGAGCCTAAAGGTTGAAGCTCAGACAAGGAAACCAGGAGGAGAACACCAAGGAGGAGGAGAACACCAAGGAGCGGCAGACACCGTTACTAGGCCCCAACCCAGGTAGCAGGGCAACTGCAGTGTTACATTTAAAAATACTTTATGAGAGCCTAAAGGTTAAAGCTCAGACAAGGAAACCAGGAGGAGAACACCAAGGAGGAGGAGAACACCAAGGAGTGGCAGACATCGTTACTAGGCCCCAACCCAGGTAGCAGGGCAACTGCAGTGTTACATTTAAATATACTTAATGAGAGCCTGAAGGTTGAAGCTCAGACAAGAAAACCAGGAGGAGAACACCAAGGAGGAGGAGAACACCAAGGAGCGGCAGACACAGTTACTAGGCCCCAACCCAGGTAGCAGGGCAACTGCAGTGTTACATTTGAAAATACTTAATGAGAGCCTGAAGGTTGAAGCTCAGGCAAGGAAACCAGGAGGAGAACACCAAGGAGGAGGAGAACACCAAGGAGCGGCAGACACCGTTACTAGGCGCCGACCCAGGTAGCAGGGCAACTGCAGTGTTACATTTAAAAATACTTTATGAGAGCCTGAAGGTTGAAGCTCAGACAAGGAAACCAGGAGGTGAATACCAAGGAGCGCCAGACACCGTTACTAGGCCCCAACCAAAGTAGTGGGGCAACTGCAGTGTGACATTAAAAAATACTCAATGAGAGCCTGAAGGTTGAAGCTCAGCTTTTTCAGTGGAGGACAACACCAGGGAGCGGCAGACGCCGTTACTAGGCCCCAACCCAGGTATCAGGGCAACTGCAGTGTTACATTTAAAAATACTTAATGAGAGCCTGAAGGTTGAAGCTCAGACAAGGAAACCAGGAGGAGAACACCAAGGAGCGGCAGACACCGTTACTAGGCCCCAACCAATGTAGTAGGGCAACTGCAGTGTGACATTAAAAAATACTCAATGAGAGCCTGAAGGTTGAAGCTCAGCTTTTTCAGTGGAGGACAACACCACGGAGCGGCAGACACCGTTACTAGGCCCCAACCCAGGTAGCAGGGCAACTGCAGTGTTACATTTAAAAATACTTAATCAGAGCCTGAAGGTTGAAGCTCAGACAAGGAAACCAGGAGGAGAACACCAAGGAGGAGGAGAACACCAAGGAGCGGAAGACACCGTTACTAGGCCCCAACCCAGGTAGCAGGGCAACTGCAGTTTTACATTTAAAAATACTTTATGAGAGCCTGAAGGTTGAAGCTCAGACAAGGAAACCAGGAGGTGAACACCAAGGAGCGGCAGACACCGTTACTAGGCCCCAACCAAAGTAGTAGGGCAACTGCAGTGTGACATTAAAAAATACTCAATGAGAGCATGAAGGTTGAAGCTCAGCTTTTTCAGTGGAGGACAACACCAGGGAGCGGCAGACACCGTTACTAGGCCACAACCCAGGTATCAGGGCAACTGCAGTGTTACATTTAAAAATACTTAATGAGAGCCTGAAGGTTGAAGCTCAGACAAGGAAACCAGGAGGAGAACACCAAGGAGCGGCAGACACCGTTACTAGGCCCCAACCCAGGTAGTAGGGCAACTGCAGTGTGACATTAAAAAATACTCAATGAGAGCCTGAAGGTTGAAGCTCAGACAAGGAAACCAGGAGGAGAAAACCAAGGAGGAGGAGAACACCAAGGAGCGGCAGACACCGTTACTAGGCCCCAACCCAGGTAGCAGGGCAACTGCAGTGTTACATTTAAAAATACTTAATGAGAGCCTGAAGGTTGATGCTCAGCTTTTTCAGTGGAGGACAACACCAGGGAGCGGCAGACACAGTTGCTAGGCCCCAACCCAGGTAGCAGGGCAACTGCAGTGTTACATTTAAAAATACTTAATGAGAGCCTGAAGGTTGAAGCTCAGACAAGGAAACCAGGAGGAGAACACCAAGGAGGAGGAGAACACCAAGGAGCGGCAGACACCGTTACTAGGCCCCAACCCAGGTAGCAGGGCAAATGCAGTGTTACATTTAAAAATACTTTATGAGAGCCTGAAGATTGAAGCTCAGACAAGGAAATCAGGAGGAGAACACCAAGGAGCAGCAGACACCGTTACTAGGCCCCAACCAAAGTAGTAGGGCAACTGCAGTGTGACATTAAAAAATACTCAATGAGAGCCTGAAGGCTGAAGCTCACCTTTTTCAGTGGAGGACAACACCAGGGAGCGGCAGACACCATTACTAGGCCCCAACCCAGGTAGCAGGGCAAATGCAGTGTTACATTCAAAAATACTTTATGAGAGCCTGAAGGTTGAAGCTAAGACAAGGAAACCAGGAGGAGAACACCAAGGAGGAGGAGAACACCAAGGAGCGGCAGACACCATTACTAGGCGCCGACCCAGGTAGCAGGGCAACTGCAGTGTTACATTTAAAAATACTTTATGAGAGCCTGAAGGTTGAAGCTCAGACAAGGAAACCAGGAGGTGAATACCAAGGAGCGCCAGACACCGTTACTAGGCCCCAACCAAAGTAGTGGGGCAACTGCAGTGTGACATTAAAAAATACTCAATGAGAGCCTGAAGGTTGAAGCTCAGCTTTTTCAGTGGAGGACAACACCAGGGAGTGGCAGACACCGTTACTATGCCCCAACCCAGGTATCAGGGCAACTGCAGTGTTACATTTAAAAATACTTAATGAGAGCCTGAAGGTTGAAGTTCAGACAAGGAAACCAGGAGGAGAACACCAAGGAGCGGCAGACACCGTTACTAGGCCCCAACCCATGTAGTAGGGCAAATGCAGTGTGACATTAAAAAATACTCAATGAGATCCTGAAGGTTGAAGCTCAGCTTTTTCAGTGGAGGACAACACCAGGGAGCGGCAGACACCGTTACTAGGCCCCAACCCAGGTAGCAGGGCAACTGCAGTGTTACATTTAAAAATACTTTATGAGAGCCTGAAGGTTGAAGCTCAGACAAGGAAACCAGGAGGTGTACGCCAAGGAGCGGCAGACACCGTTACTAGGCCCCAACCAAAGTAGTAGGGCAATTCCAGTGTGACATTAAAAAATACTCAATGAGAGCATGAAGGTTGAAGCTCAGCTTTTTTAGTGGAGGACAACACCAGGGAGCGGCAGACACCGTTACTAGGCCACAACCCAGGTATCAGGGCAACTGCAGTGTTACATTTAAAAATACTTAATGAGAGCCTGAAGGTTGAAGCTCAGACAAGGAAACCAGGAGGAGAACACCAAGGAGCGGCAGACACCGTTACTAGGCCCCAACCCAGGTAGTAGGGCAACTGCAGTGTGACATTAAAAAATACTCAATGAGAGCCTGAAGGTTGATGCTCAGCTTTTTCAGTGGAGGACAACACCAGGGAGCGGCAGACACAGTTACTAGGCCCCAACCCAGGTAGCAGGGCAACTGCAGTGTTACATTTAAAAATACTTAATGAGAGCCTGAAGGTTGAAGCTCAGACAAGGAAACCAGGAGGAGAACACCAAGGAGGAGGAGAACACCAAGGAGCGGCAGACACCGTTACTAGGCCCCAACCCAGGTAGCAGGGCAATTGCAGTGTTACATTTAAAAATACTTTATGAGAGCCTGAAAGTTGAAGCTCAGACAAGGAAATCAGGAGGAGAACACCAAGGAGCGGCAGACACCGTTACTAGGCCCCAACCAAAGTAGTAGGGCAACTGCAGTGTGACATTAAAAAATACTCAATGAGAGCCTGAAGGCTGAAGCTCAGCTTTTTCAGTGGAGGACAACACCAGGGAGCGGCAGACACCATTACTAGGCCCCAACCCAGGTAGCAGGGCAACTGCAGTGTTACATTTAAAAATACTTTATGAGAGCCTGAAGGTTGAAGCTCAGACAAGGAAACCAGGAGGAGAACACCAAGGAGGAGGAGAACACCAAGGAGCGGCAGACACCGTTACTAGGCCCCAACCCAGGTAGCAGGGCAACTGCAGTGTTACATTTAAAAATACTTTATGAGAGCCTGAAGGTTGAAGCTCAGACAAGGAAACCAGGAGGAGAACACCAAGGAGGAGGAGAACACCAAGGAGCGGCAGACACCGTTACTAGGCCCCAACCCAGGTGCAGGGCAACTGCAGTGTTACATTTAAAAATACTTTATGAGAGCCTGAAGGTTGAAGCTCAGACAAGGAAACCAGGAGGAGAACACCAAGGAGGAGGAGAACACCAAGGAGCGGCAGACACCGTTACTAGGCCCCAACCCAGGTAGCAGGGCAAATGCAGTGTTACATTTAAAAATACTTTATGAGAGCCTGAAGATTGAAGCTCAGACAAGGAAATCAGGAGGAGAACACCAAGGAGCAGCAGACACCGTTACTAGGCCCCAACCAAAGTAGTAGGGCAACTGCAGTGTGACATTAAAAAATACTCAATGAGAGCCTGAAGGCTGAAGCTCAGCTTTTTCAGTGGAGGACAACACCAGGGAGCGGCAGACACCATTACTAGGCCCCAACCCAGGTAGCAGGGCAACTGCAGTGTTACATTTAAAAATACTTTATGAGAGCCTGAAGGTTGAAGCTAAGACAAGGAAACCAGGAGGAGAACACCAAGGAGGAGGAGAACACCAAGGAGCGGCAGACACCGTTACTAGGCGCCGACCCAGGTAGCAGGGCAACTGCAGTGTTACATTTAAAAATACTTTATGAGAGCCTGAAGGTTGAAGCTCAGACAAGGAAACCAGGAGGTGAATACCAAGGAGCGCCAGACACCGTTACTAGGCCCCAACCAAAGTAGTGGGGCAACTGCAGTGTGCCATTAAAAAATACTCAATGAGAGCCTGAAGGTTGAAGCTCAGCTTTTTCAGTGGAGGACAACACCAGGGAGTGGCAGACACCGTTACTATGCCCCAACCCAGGTATCAGGGCAACTGCAGTGTTACATTTAAAAATACTTAATGAGAGCCTGAAGGTTGAAGCTCAGACAAGGAAACCAGGAGGAGAACACCAAGGAGGAGGACAACACCAAGGAGCGGTAGACACCGTTACTAGGCCCCAACCCAGGTAGCAGGGCAACTGCAGTGTTACATTGAAAAATACTTAATCAGAGCCTGAAGGTTGAAGCTCAGACAAGGAAACCAGGAGGAGAACACCAAGGAGGAGGAGAAAACCAAGGAGCGGCGGACACCGTTACTAAGCCCCAACCCAGGTAGCAGGGCAACTGCAGTGTTACATTTAAAAATACTTTATGAGAGCCTGAAGGTTGAAGCTCAGACAAGGAAACCAGGAGGTGTACACCAAGGAGCGGCAGACACCGTTACTAGGCCCCAACCAAAGTAGTAGGGCAATTCCAGTGTGACATTAAAAAATACTCAATGAGACCATGAAGGTTGAAGCTCAGCTTTTTTAGTGGAGGACAACACCAGGGAGCGGCAGACACCGTTACTAGGCCACAACCCAGGTATCAGGGCAACTGCAGTGTTACATTTAAAAATACTTAATGAGAGCCTGAAGGTTGAAGCTCAGACAAGGAAACCAGGAGGAGAACACCAAGGAGCGGCAGACACCGTTACTAGGCCCCAACCCAGGTAGTAGGGCAACTGCAGTGTGACATTAAAAAATACTCAATGAGAGCCTGAAGGTTGATGCTCAGCTTTTTCAGTGGAGGACAACACCAGGGAGCGGCAGACACAGTTACTAGGCCCCAACCCAGGTAGCAGGGCAACTGCAGTGTTACATTTAAAAATACTTAATGAGAGCCTGAAGGTTGAAGCTCAGACAAGGAAACCAGGAGGAGAACACCAAGGAGGAGGAGAACACCAAGGAGCGGCAGACACCGTTACTAGGCCCCAACCCAGGTAGCAGGGCAATTGCAGTGTTACATTTAAAAATACTTTATGAGAGCCTGAAAGTTGAAGCTCAGACAAGGAAATCAGGAGGAGAACACCAAGGAGCGGCAGACACCGTTACTAGGCCCCAACCAAAGTAGTAGGGCAACTGCAGTGTGACATTAAAAAATACTCAATGAGAGCCTGAAGGCTGAAGCTCAGCTTTTTCAGTGGAGGACAACACCAGGGAGCGGCAGACACCATTACTAGGCCCCAACGCAGGTAGCAGGGCAACTGCAGTGTTACATTTAAAAATACTTTATGAGAGCCTGAAGGTTGAAGCTCAGACAAGGAAACCAGGAGGAGAACACCAAGGAGGAGGAGAACACCAAGGAGCGGCAGACACCGTTACTAGGCCCCAACCCAGGTAGCAGGGCAACTGCAGTGTTACATTTAAAAATACTTTATGAGAGCCTGAAGGTTGAAGCTCAGACAAGGAAACCAGGAGGAGAACACCAAGGAGGAGGAGAACACCAAGGAGCGGCAGACACCGTTACTAGGCCCCAACCCAGGTAGCAGGGCAACTGCAGTGTTACATTTAAAAATACTTTATGAGAGCCTGAAGGTTGAAGCTCAGACAAGGAAACCAGGAGGAGAACACCAAGGAGGAGGAGAACACCAAGGAGCGGCAGACACCGTTACTAGGCCCCAACCCAGGTAGCAGGGCAACTGCAGTGTTACATTTAAAAATACTTTATGAGAGCCTGAAGGTTGAAGCTCAGACAAGGAAACCTGGAGGAGAACACCAAGGAGGAGGAGAACACCCAGGAGGAGGAGAACACTCAGGAGGAGGAGAACACCCAGGAGCGGCAGACATCACTAGTAGGCCCCAACCAAACTAGTAGCCCAAATGCAGTTTCCTATTTTGTAAAAAAGCCCGAAAACCTGAATTGAGGACAATTTGAATTAGGGACTGCAGACAGACTTAGTAGGCTGTCCCCTGTGGACCATGCATCCACGACATTAACCCATTGCGCCGTAATGGACACGTAACCTTCCGTGGCCATTCCTACAGGTCCATGCGTCTGTTGTCAGGTGCACCTTTGTACTCACAGATTGCCAGAGTGCATGTACAATGCGGTCTTTTACATGCTGGTGGAGGGTTGGGATGGCTTTTCTCACAAAAGAAGTGTCAACTGGGTAGCTCGTAGCGTGGTACAGCGTAGTCCATCATGGCTTTATTAATATTAAATAAAATAAAAAAATAGGCTCTATGCACTTTAAAATTGGTTCCAGGGGTACACGGGCAGCATTGGTGTGGTCAGCGGAGGACGATTGCAAGGAGGGACCGCAGACAGACTTACTAGGCCTAAAATATATAAAAATAGGCTCAAGGCACTTAGAGTTATCTCGCAGGGGTACACAGGCAGCATTGGTGTGGTCAGCGGACGATTGCAAGGAGTGACCGCAGACAGACTTACTAGGCCTAAAATAAATAAAAATAGGCTCAAGGCACTTAGAGTTATCTCGCAGGGGTACACAGGCAGCATTAGTGTGGTCAGCGGAGGACGATTGCAAGGAGGGACCGCAGACAGACTTACTAGGCCTAAAATATATAAAAATAGGCTCAAGGCACTTGGAGTTATCTCGCAGGGGTACACAGGCAGCATTGGTGTGGTCAGCGGAGGACGATTGCAAGGAGTGACCGCAGACAGACTTACTAGGCCTAAAATAAATAAAAATAGGCTCAAGGCACTTAGAGTTATCTCGCAGGGGTACACAGGCAGCATTGGTGTGGTCAGCGGAGGACGATTGCAAGGAGGGACCGCAGACAGACTTACTAGGCCTAAAATATATAAAAATAGGCTCAAGGCACTTAGAGTTATCTCGCAGGGGTACACAGGCAGCATTGGTGTGGTCAGCGGAGGCCGATTGCAAGGAGGGACTGCAGACAGACTTACCAGGCCTAAAATAAAAAAGCAGGCTCTATGCAGTTTTAAATAGGTTACATGGGTACACAGGCAGCATTGGTGTGGTCAGCGGAGGACGATTGGAAGGAGTGTCTGACATAGTTAGTATTCCCAAAAAATAAATAGATGTTAATGTCTCGCAAAACAACAAAACAAAAAACAAAAGTGTGGCATACTTAGGTACAGGGGTGGGCTCCTCTGCTGAATTTCAGACATAGTAATTTGGCACTAAGTATTTACTGGTGTCATATAGGACATTGACCCTGACTATTTTAACTAGCATCATACATGTCAACAAATTGGTATTGTCAGTGCCAGGCAGTGAAGGATGTCAGCGCATAGACTAAACATTGGTGGAGCTGTGAGAGATAATTTTGCATGTGGTAGAGCACAGTTTGAGCTGGGGTGGGGACTCTCTTGTGGCCTGCAGTACAGGCCCAGGGCCCCTCATGTTACAACAGTGTGTCTGACGTTGGTTGCGCGCCACCACCGCCAGAGACACTTTATTGTACTATGAGGGACCCAGTGGCAGTGCCGTCGACCAAAAGTGGGCACACCCACCTATTCAGACAAACGGCACTCTAACGGGTGCTTGCGCCAAGTGGCGAGACCACGGCCCCGTGGGGGCAGTTTTCCCATTTAGGGAGGTGTAAACATGTAGTATGCAGGACAAACAGCTGCTGCAAATTAAGAGATTGGAACACTCAGTAAGACCAGTCCATAAGCAAGACCTTTTTATAGGAAAGCTAGGTGTCAGCCGGGAAAGGTGGGGCAAAATAATTCAAAATCCAGGAGTGGTTCATTTTAATGAAGGTTAGATCATCAACATTTTGGGTAGCCAGACGAGTCCTTTTTTCGGTTAATACTGAACCAGCAGCACTGAATACTCTTTCAGATAGCACACTAGCTGCTGGGCAAGCAAGCTACTGCAATGCATATTCTGCCAATTTAGGCCAGGTGTCTAATTTGGATGCCCAGTAATCAAATGGGAATGACGGTTGAGGGAGAACATCGATACGGGATGAAAAATAGTTAGTAACCATACTGGACAAATGTTGTCTCCTGTCACTTTGAATAGATGTTGCAGTACCTGTCCTGTCTGCGGTCATTGCGAAATCACTCCACAACCTGGTCAGAAAACCCCTCTGTCCAACACCACTTCTGATTTGTGCACCTCTAACACCTCTGCCCTGTTGCCCCCTGCAGCTCGTGTGAGAACCATCACCGGCGCTGTGTGCTGGGAATGCCTGAATCAAACGTTCTACAAGAGTTGCTTGTTTGGTTCTAATATTTGTTCGAGGTTCTCATGTGGCATGATATTTTGCAATTTGCCTTTATAGCGAGGATCAAGGAGGCAGGCCAACCAGTAATCGTCATCGGTCATCATTTTAATAATGCGTGGGTCCCTTTTGAGGATACGTAAGGCATAATCTGCCATGTGGGCCAAAGTTCCAGTTGGCAAATCTGCGGTTGTGCTGGTTTGAGGGGCAGTTACAGGCACATCTACGTCACTTGTCTCCCTTACAAAAACAGAACCCGGCCTTGCAACGCCACTAATTTCTGTTGGCCCAGGAGAAGCTTCCTCAGTAAAAAAGTACTCATCCCCATCATCCTCCTCGTCCTCCTCCTCCTCTTCGCCCGCTACCGCGTCCTCTACACGGCCCTGACCAGACAATGGCTGACTGTCATCAAGGCTTTCCTCTTCCTCGGCTGCAGACGCCTGCTCCTTTATGTGCATCAAACTTTGCATCAGCAGACGCATTAGGGGGATGCTCATGCTTATTATGGCGTTGTCTGCACTAACCAGCCATGTGCATTCCTCAAAACACTGAAGGACTTGACACAGGTCTTGTACCTTCGACCACTGCACACCTGACAACTCCATGTCTGCCATCCAACTGCCTGCCCGTGTATGTGTATCCTCCCACAAATACATAACAGCACGCCTCTGTTCGCACAGTCTCTGAAGCATGTGCAGTGTTGAGTTCCACCTTGTTGCAACATCGATGATTAAGCGATGCTGGGGAAGGTTCAAAGAACGCTGATAGTTCTGCATACGGCTGGAGTGTACGGGCGAACGGCGGATATGCGAGCAAAGTCTGCGCACTTTGAGGAGCAGGTCGGGTAACCCCGGATAACTTTTCAGGAAGCACTGCACCACCAGGTTCAAGGTGTGAGCCAGGCAAGGAATGTGTTTCAGTTGGGAAAGGGCTATGGCAGCCAGGAAATTCCTTCCGTTATCACTCACTACCTTGCCTGCCTCAAGATGTACAGTGCCCAGCCATGACTGAGTTTCTTTCTGCAAGAACTCGGACAGAACTTCCGCGGTGTGTCTGTTGTCGCCCAAACACTTCATTGCCAATACAGCCTGCTGACGCTTGCCACTAGCTGTCCCATAATGGGACACCTGGTGTGCAACAGTGGCAGCTGCGGATGGAGTGGTTGTGCGACTGCGGTCTGTGGATGAGCTCTTGCTTCTGCAGGAGGACGAGGAGGAGGAGGAGGGGGGGCGAACGCCTACAGCCAACTGTTTCCTAGACCGTGGGCTAGGCAGAACTGTCCCAATATTGCTGTCCCTCCCCTGTGGACCCTGCATCCACCACATTCACCCAGTGTGCCATGATGGACACGTAACATCCCTGGCCATGCCTACTGGTCCATGCATCTGTTGTCAGGTGCACCTTTGTAGTCACAGATTGCCTGAGTGCATGGACGACGCGCTCTTTAACATGGTGGTGGAGGGCTGGGATGGCTTTTCTCGAAAAGAAGTATCAACTGGGTAGCTCGTAGCGTGGTACAGCGTAGTCCATCAGCGCTTTGAAAGCTTCACTTTCAACTAACCGGTAGGGCATCATCTCTAATGAGATTAGTCTAGCAATGTGGGCGTTCAAACCCTGTGTACGCGGATGCGAGGATGAGTACTTCCTTTTCCTAACAAGAGTCTCATGTAGGGTGAGCTGTACTGGAGAGCTGGAGATCGTGGAACTAGCGGTGGTGCCGGTGGACATGGCAGACTGAGAGATGGTTGGAGATGGTATTCTTGCCGGTGCCCTACATGCAGTGTTTCCTACTATGAACCTGGTGATTCCCTGACTGCTTTGGCCTGGCGACGAAAGCTGCACAGATACTGCAGGTGGTGCGGGAAATGGTGGGCTTACAGTGAGGGAAGGGATGTAGCGTTGCTGACTAGCTTCATTGGCCGAGGGTGCTGCAACCTTTAGGGACTTTTGGTAGTTAGTCCAGGCTTGCAAATGCATGGTGGTTAAATGTCTATGCATGCAACTTGTATTTAGACTTTTAAGATTCTGACCTCTGCTTAAGGTAGTTGAACATTTTTGACAGATGACTTTGCGCTGATCATTTGGATGTTGTTTAAAAAAATGCCAGACTGCACTCTTTCTACTATCCGATACCTTTTCAGGCATTGCAGACTGAGCTGCTTTAACCGGATGGCCACGCTGTCCTCCAACTGGTTTTGGTTTTGCCACGCGTTTTGGGCCAGATATGGGCCCGGCAGATAGAACCTGTTGTGATGTTGATGCCTGCTGTGGCTCCTCCTCCTCTGCTTCAGAACTACTGCCACCTGCACCCTGTTCCCCCAATGGCTGCCAATCGGGGTCAACAACTGGGTCATCTATGACCTCCTCTTCTATCTCGTGTGCAACTTTGTCTGCGTCACCGTGTAAGCCGGTGGTATAGCGGTCGTGACGGGGCACCATAGTCTCAGCTGGGTTTGATTCTGGCTCAGTGCACTGCGAGGGCAATGTTCTGGTCTGAGTCAAAGGAACAGCATAGTAATCTGGCTGTGGCTGTGCATCTGTGCACTCCATGTCAGATTAAACTTCTAATGGGCATGGCCTGTTAACTGTTTCACTGTCTAACCCAGGAACGGTATGTGTAAAGAGCTCCATGGAGTAACCCGTTGTGTCGCCTGACGCATCCTTCTCTCTTGTTCTGGGTGAAGAAGACAAGGAAGCGACTTGTCCCTGACCGTGAACATCCACTAATGACGCGCTGCTTTTAAATTTAGCACTTTCAGAAGAGGAGGCAAAAGAGCTAGAGGCTGAGTCAGCAAGGAAAGCCAAAACTTGTTCTTGCTGCTCTGGCTTTAAAAGCGGTTTTCCTACTCCCAGAAAAGGGAGCGTTCGAGGCCTTGTGTAGACAGACGACGAACCTGGCTCAACAACTCGAGACTTAGGTGCTGTATTGCTTTTACCATGACCACCTGATGCTCCACCACCACTACCATCATTACCAGCTGACAATGACCGCCCACGGCCACGACCTCTTCCACCAGACTTCCTCATTGTTTGCAAAACATAACCAAAGTAACGGTATTTTCAGAGAAACGGAGGGCACCACTGGATATAGGAGTACTGGGGCTCGCCATGGACAAGAGAACACTGAATAATTACCAAGGGAAGAGAAAGATCATGTCCATACAAATGGGAGCTCCACAGAAAAATATGAGAAAAGTTTCAAAAAGTAAGGCTTTAATTGGTTAATGTTATGATTTTCCCAATGGCAGGGAAATCAAAAATAACAAACGGACTAGCTCTCGGGTGATGGAAACTAAAGTGACCGTGACCTGAACCTGACACAACACTGGAAGTAGCCGGGGAGTGTTTCCTACGATGCCCTAGACACCACGCGCCAGCCGGAGATCTAACTACCCCTATCAGAGGAATATACAGGCCTGCCTTACCTCCAGAGATGAACCCCAAAAGGAGATAGCAGGCCCCCACAAATATTGACGGTGAGTCAAGAGGAAAAGACATACGTAGGATGAACAGCAGATTTAGCACAGTGAGGTCCGTTTACTAGATAGCAGAAGTACAGGAAAGAGTTACTTCACGGTCAACTTCAAAAAACTACTCAAAAACACCATCCTGAAATTACTTTAAAACTCCAGTGACAACTCATGCCACTGGAGTGGCAATTTCAGTCCACGAGAGCTTCCAGCTACAGAGAGTCACATTGCAGATAGCTGGACAAAAAATAGCATTAACTAGGAACAAAATTCAACTTAGCTGAACTGGAACTTGAGGCAGGAGAATGCAACAGAATGCTACTGATACATTGTTGGCCGGCATCAGACCAGCAGCCAAGCAGGCTTAAATAGGAAACTCCCCTAATGGGTGTCAACAGGTGATAAAGGATAGAAGAAGGCAAATAAGTGGCAATACCATAAAACACCACCGGGGGAGCCCACAAACAGAATTCACAACAGTACCCCCCCTTAAGGAGGGGGCACCGAACCCTCACCAGAACCACCAGGGCGATCTGGATGAGCACTATGGAATGCACGAACCAAATCAGGAGCATGAACATCAGATGCTGTCACCCAAGAATTATCCTCCTGGCCATAGCCTTTCCACTTAACCAGGTACTGAAGTTTCCGTCTGGAAACACGGGAGTCCAAGATCTTTTCCACCACATACTCCAACTCACCCTCAACCAGCACAGGAGCAGGAGGATCAGCAGACGGAACAACCGGCACCTCATACCTCCGCAATAATGACCGATGAAAAACATTATGAATAGTAAAAGATGCTGGGAGGTCCAAACGAAAGGACACAGGATTGAGAACCTCCAGAATCCTATAAGGGCCGATAAACCGAGGCTTAAACTTAGGAGACGAGACCTTCATAGGAACAAATCGAGAAGACAACCAAACCAGGTCCCCAACACAAAGACGAGGACCGACACGCCGATGACGATTAGTGAACTGTTGAGTCTTCTCCTGGGACAACTTCAGATTGTCCACAACCTGTCCCCAAATCTGATGCATTCTATCAACCACAGCATCTACTCCAGGACAATCCGAAGACTCCAATTGACCGGACGAAAAGCGAGGGTGAAACCCTGAATTACAAAAAAATGGAGAAACCAAAGTGGCAGAACTGGCCCGATTGTTAAGGGCAAACTCTGCCAATGGCAAAAAATCAAGCAAATCGTCCTGATCAGCGGACACAAAACACCTCAAGTAAGTCTCCAAGGTCTGATTAGTACGCTCAGTCTGGCCATTAGTCTGAGGATGGAATGCAGACGAAAACGACAAGTCGATGCCCATCCTGGCACAGAACGCCCGCCAAAATCTAGACACAAACTGAGTACCCCTGTCAGACACTATATTCTCAGGAAAACCATGCAAACGCACAACATTCTGAAAAAATAGAGGGACCAGCTCAGAGGAGGAGGGCAATTTGGGCAAAGGTACCAAGTGAACCATCTTGGAAAAACGGTCACACACCACCCAGATGACGGACATCCTACGAGAAACAGGAAGGTCAGAAATAAAGTCCATAGAGATGTGCGTCCAAGGCCTCTTAGGAATAGGCAAGGGCAACAACAACCCGCTGGCCCGGGAACAGCAGGGCTTAGCCCGAGCACAAACATCACAAGACTGCACAAAACTACGTACATCTCGAGACAAGGAAGGCCACCAGAAGGACCTAGACACCAGATCCCTGGTGCCAAAAATTCCAGGATGACCTGCCAACGCGGAAGAGTGAACCTCCGAAATAACTCTACTGGTCCAGTCATCAGGGACAAACAGTCTACCAGGCGGACAGCGATCAGGCCTATCCACCTGAAACTCCTGCAAAGAGCGCCGCAGGTCTGGGGAGACAGCTGACAATATCACCCCATCCTTCAGGATGCCAGTAGGTTCGGAATCACCAGGCGAGTCAGGCTCAAAACTCCTAGAGAGGGCATCCGCCCTCACATTCTTAGACCCAGGCAGATATGAGACCACAAAGTTAAATCGAGAGAAAAACAACGACCAGCGCGCCTGTCTAGGATTCAGACGCCTGGCTGACTCAAGATAAATTAGATTTTTGTGGTCAGTCAAGACCACCACCTGGTGTCTAGCACCCTCAAGCCAATGACGCCACTCCTCAAATGCCCACTTCATGGCCAAGAGCTCCCGATTTCCAACATCATAATTTCGCTCAGCAGGCGAAAACTTTCGAGAGAAAAACGCACATGGTCTCATCACTGAGTAGTCAGGACCTTTCTGCGACAAAACTGCACCTGCTCCGATCTCGGAAGCATCTACTTCAACCTGGAACGGGAGCGAAACATCAGGCTGGCGCAACACAGGAGCAGAAGAAAAGCGGCGCTTAAGCTCCCGAAAGGCCTCCACAGCCGCAGAGGACCAATTAGCAACATCAGCACCCTTCTTGGTCAAATCAGTCAAAGGTTTAGCAATGGCAGAAAAACCCGCTATGAATCGGCGATAGAAATTAGCAAATCCCAAGAATTTCTGAAGACTCTTTAGAGAAGTAGGTTGTATCCAATCACAAATAGCCTGAACCTTAACAGGGTCCATCTCCATAGATGAAGGGGAAAAAATATATCCCAGAAAGGAAATTCTCTGAACCCCAAAAATACACTTTGAGCCCTTCACAAATAGAGAATTAGCTCGTAAAACCTGAAAAACTCTCCTGACCTGTTGAACATGAGATTCCCAGTCCTCCGAAAAAATCAAAATATCATCCAAATACACAATCATAAATTTATCCAGATATTCACGGAAAATATCGTGCATAAAGGACTGAAAAACGGAAGGGGCATTCGCGAGACCGAAAGGCATTACCAAATACTCAAAATGGCCTTCAGGCGTATTAAATGCGGTCTTCCACTCATCCCCCTGCTTAATCCGCACCAAATTATACGCACCACGTAGATCGATCTTAGTGAACCACTTCGCCCCTTTTATGCGAGCAAAAAGATCAGTCAGTAAAGGTAACGGGTACTGGTATTTAACAGTAATCTTATTCAGAAGTCGATAGTCGATACAAGGTCTCAATGAACCATCCTTTTTACCCACAAAAAAAAACCCTGCCCCCAATGGAGACAAAGAGGGGCGAATATGACCCTTTTCCAAAGATTCTCTGATATACTCCTGCATAGCAGTATGTTCAGGTACAGACAAATTAAACAAGCGACCCTTAGGAAATTTACTACCGGGAATCAACTCAATAGCGCAGTCACACTCTCTGTGAGGGGGGAGAGAATCAGTTTTAGGCTCCTGAAAGACATCATAAAAATCTGACAGAAATGCTGGGATCTCAGAGGGAGTAGATGAAGAAATGGGAACCAAAGGTGCATCCCCATGAATCCCCCGACATCCCCAACTCAGTACAGACATTGATCTCCAGTCCAAGACTGGATTATGAATTTGTAACCATGGTAATCCAAGTACTAATACGTCATGTAGATTATATAACACAAGGAAACGAATAATCTCCTGATGGTCTGGGGAAAGATGCATAGTCACTTGTGTCCAATATTGTGGTTTATTGCTAGCCAAAGGTGTAGAATCAATACCCTTTCAGGGAATAGAAACCTCCAGAGGCTCTAAATCAAACCCACAACGCTTGGCAAAGGACCAATCCATGAGACTCAGAGCGGCGCCAGAATCCACATAAGCATCCACAGTAACAGATGATAAAGTACAAATCAATGTCACGGACAAAAGAAATTTAGACTGCAAGGTACCCATAGAAAAAGATTTATCAACCTTTTTATCAACCTTCTTTATGCGTTTAGAGCATGCTGATATAACATGAGCTGGATCTCCACAATAGAAGCACAACCCATTTTTGCGCCTGTAATTCTGTCGTTCGCCTCTAGACAATACACTATCGCATTGCATATGCTCTGGTGCCTTTTCAGAGGTCACCGCCAAATGATGCACAGGTCTTTGCTCAGAAGATACCGCCATATGGTGCACAGGTTTTTGCTCAGAAGATACCGCCATATGGTGCACAGATTTGCGCTCCCGTAAACGCCGATCAATCTGGATAGCCAATTTCATGGCATCATTCAGACCTGTAGGCACAGGGAACCCCACCATGACATCCTTCACGGCATCAGAGAGACCTTCTCTGAAATTAGCTGCTAGAGCGCACTCATTCCATTTAGTAAGCACCGACCATTTACGAAATTTCTGGCAGTATATCTCAGCTTCATCTTGCCCTTGGGAAAGAGCTATCAAGGCTTTCTCAGCCAAAATCTCTAAATTAGGTTCTTCATAAAGCAACCCCAAAGCCAGAAAAAACGCATCTACATTTAATAACGCAGGATCCCCTGGCGACAATGCAAATGCCCAACTTTGTGGGTCACCCCGCAATAGAGAAATAACAATTTTAACCTGTTGCGCAGGATCACCAGCAGAGTGAGATTTCAGAGACAAAAACAATTTACAATTCTCTCTGAAATTCAAAAAACGGGATCTGTCTCCGGTAAAAAATTCAGGCATAGGGATCTTAGGTTCAGACATTGGAGCACGAATAACAAAATCTTGTAAGTTCTGGACCTTTGAAGCCAGGTTATTCAGACCTGCAACCAAACTCTGTGGATCCATGATTCAAACAGGTGTAACCAAAGCCATTCAGAGATTAAGAGGAGAGGAAGAAAAAAAAAAAGGCTGAAGACTGCAGTTTAAGCAAGGAGTACAAATAAGCACTAAGGTGCACTTTCCAAACACAGAAGGAAAAAAAAAAACCTTTTCATATCCTTTCCTGCTTTAGTGCATAGTTTTAACACATGTTGGCCGGCCAAACTGTTATGATTTTCCCAATGGCAGGGAAATCAAAAATAACAAACGGACTAGCTCTCGGGTGATGGAAACTAAAGTGACCGTGACCTGAACCTGACACAACACTGGAAGTAGCCGGGGAGTGTTTCCTACGATGCCCTAGACACCACGCGCCAGCCGGAGATCTAACTACCCCTATCAGAGGAATATACAGGCCTGCCTTACCTCCAGAGATGAACCCCAAAAGGAGATAGCAGGCCCCCACAAATATTGACGGTGAGTCAAGAGGAAAAGACATACGTAGGATGAACAGCAGATTTAGCACAGTGAGGTCCGTTTACTAGATAGCAGAAGTACAGGAAAGAGTTACTTCACGGTCAACTTCAAAACACTACTCAAAAACACCATCCTGAAATTACTTTAAAACTCCAGTGACAACTCATGCCACTGGAGTGGCAATTTCAGTCCACGAGAGCTTCCAGCTACAGAGAGTCACATTGCAGATAGCTGGACAAAAAATAGCATTAACTAGGAACAAAATTCAACTTAGCTGAACTGGAACTTGAGGCAGGAGAATGCAACAGAATGCTACTGATACATTGTTGGCCGGCATCAGACCAGCAGCCAAGCAGGCTTAAATAGGAAACTCCCCTAATGGGTGTCAACAGGTGATAAAGGATAGAAGAAGGCAAATAAGTGGCAATACCATAAAACACCACCGGGGGAGCCCACAAACAGAATTCACAACAGGTTAATAGCACAGCAAAATACAATTCACACAGAAAACAAGATTAAAAACATTTAAAAAATTACAACACAAAACTGCACAAAAGTCATCTCCTAATATGGGGAAAATGACAGACCACATCCCTGCTCTCTCCAATGAATAAATATAAAGTGCAATAACCCGATCTAGAATATTCTAAGCAATAGAACACCTTATAATTATTAAATCCAGAGATATGAATGAACAAAATTAAACTCTAAACTCTAAACACATGACTGGAAGAAAGCCAAGTAAGCACATGTGCAGAACCCCTAAGTATCACAGTACCACTTAGCCAAAAAAAATGTGCCAAGGAAAGGGATATAACTTCAGGCATATAGTGAACCCCTGAACAAGTAGTAGTCTGTGCCTAAGTAGAGATATACATACGCCCTATGGATACCAGACAGGCATAGCAAGTTCCAGTCATGCGAAGGCTGATCAGGAAAAAATGATGGAGGAGAAAGAAAGAAAGGGATGTGGGGTGTGAACCCACGCGTATCGCCGCAACTATGGCGGCTTCCTCAGGGATAAGAATGGCATAGTGTGAGAATCGCTGTGCAAGGTTATATACATGTTTATAATAAGGTAGATGATATTCACCTGGTTGGAGCGTCGGATGAAGAGCACGAGGAGCGTGATGGCGGCGGCAATATTGTTAAGTGCCCTGTTCAGGGCGTTACACATAAAGTTGCATTTGTTGATCAGGGCTGCGCATGCGCGATTGAGACAAAGACAAGCTACAGAAACATACCCGTAGTTCGTTCTAAATAGAGCAAGGTAATACACAAATGCGCCTGTGCGCAAAATCTGAGGCAGTATGGAGTAATTAAACCATACAAAAAAAATGATGATTATAGAAATAGAAATTATAATAATAATAATAAATAGCGCTAGTGCCAACCCTTTACAAGCATATTGTGAATAAATCAAAAATGTATTAATGACGAAGTATGCGCATGCGCAATAGACACGAACATATTGCAGAGATATGCCTGCGATAGGTCAAAAAATAGACCAAAAAGATAGACAGGTACACCCCCGCTATCAGCACAGAACAGCACAGTGAGGTCATTACCACGAGTGGTCAAGGATAATGAACCTTTTACCTATGTCCCCTGCAGTTAGAAATCCACACTTGCTCAAAAAATGATGGAGTGTAAATGCACTGCGTCAATCTAAAGTAAGTTAGACGACAAACATATGAGCAGGGAAACGCACACTGACCTGCTAGAGGTGCATGCATAACCCAAAAGTAGTGATACGCAAACCATGCAATGATAAACAAAAAATACATAAAAATTATACAAAATACAGATCTACTTTGCACTGCATGTTTATTTACGGAGAAAAAGTGCGGAAATAACGGGTAGTGCTGTATAGAAGCCCAAAAGTTGCAGACAATATATATATATATACACAGTCCAGAAATAACCTAACTTAATAATATATATGATAATGAAACAGTACTGCGAAAGATCAATGCATATATTATACCCAGTATTTTGTAAGGTTAGAGCACGTAGAGGACCGCTCAGTAGATGTGCATGTATGCGCATGACTATAATAAATAGTTGCAAAACATGGAAGCAGACTTGCAACATGTAGTATCCCCAAGGTATCAAAACGAGAGCCCAAAAAGGGCTCCCCTCCAGGGTGGTGACTCATAGGCAACACATAGGCTAGGAAAGATGTGCCTGGGCCATATGGTGCTACAAACTAGGATGTGACAAAAGTCAAAAGTCGCAAGGCATCTGTGATGGCCAAGTCCACAGGGAATTAAAAGTAGGACTAGCTACCAAAGTATATAGATGTAAAAATGTGTTACCCTCTCACAAAGACACACCAAGGAGGTCACAGATAAGAGAGAATAGACCTTGAATTACATGGCCCTATGCCAGTCCAAAATCCAGACTGTAGTGAAGGTAGCTATAATAGAAGGGCAACGAATTGATGCCATAGCATGAACACCCAATTGGGCTAGCCTGGGGAGGAAAAAGATAGCTATGTGGTACTGTGATACATGCCCTACTGGCGTATATGCATAGAAGACAACAGTATAAGTGAGAGAAACAAATGAGATACTGTTTATGCAGTAACCTCCTTGGTGTGTCTTTGTGAGAGGGTAACACATTTTTACATCTATATACTTTGGTAGCTAGTCCTACTTTTAATTCCCTGTGGACTTGGCCATCACAGATGCCTTGCGACTTTTGACTTTTGTCACATCCTAGTTTGTAGCACCATATGGCCCAGGCACATCTTTCCTAGCCTATGTGTTGCCTATGAGTCACCACCCAGGATGGGAGCCCTTTTTGGGCTCTCGTTTTGATACCTTGGGGATACTACATGTTGCAAGTCTGCTTCCATGTTTTGCAACTATTTATTATAGTCATGCGCATACATGCACATCTACTGAGCGGTCCTCTACGTGCTCTAACCTTACAAAATACTGGGTATGATATATGCATTGATCTTTCGCAGTACTGTTTCATTATCATATATATTATTAAGTTAGGTTATTTCTGGACTGTGTATATATATATATATATATATATATATATATTGTCTGCAACTTTTGGGCTTCTATACAGCACTACCCGTTATTTCCGCACTTTTTCTCCGTAAATAAACATGCAGTGCAAAGTAGATCTGTATTTTGTATAATTTTTATGTATTTTTTGTTTATCATTGCATGGTTTGCGTATCACTACTTTTGGGTTATGCATGCACCTCAGGTCAGTGTGCGTTTCCCTGCTCATATGTTTGTCGTCTAACTTACTTTAGATTGACGCAGTGCATTTACACTCCATCATTTTTTGAGCAAGTGTGGATTTCTAACTGCAGGGGACATAGGTAAAAGCCTTTGATTCTCACACTATGCCATTTACTAAAAGGTTCATTATCCTTGACCACTCGTGGTAATGACCTCACTGTGCTGTTCTGTGCTGATAGCGGGGGCGTACCTGTCTATCTTTTTGGTCTATTTTTTGACCTATTGCAGGCATATCTCTGCAATATGTTCGTGTCTATTGCGCATGCGCATACTTCGTCATTAATACATTTTTTATTTATTCACAATATGCTTGTAAAGGGTTGGCACTAGCGCTATTTATTATTATTATTATAATTTCTATTTCTATAATCATCATTTTTTTTGTATGGTTTAATTACTCCATACTGCCTCAGATTTTGCGCACAGGCGCATTTGTGTATTACCTTGCTCTATTTAGAATGAACTACGGGTATGTTTCTGTAGCTTGTCTTTGTCTCAATCGCGCATGCGCAGCCCTGATCAACAAATGCAACTTTATGTGTAACGCCCTGAACAGGGCACTTAACAATATGGCCGCCGCCATCACGCTCCTCGTGCTCTTCATCCGACGCTCCAACCAGGTGAATATCATCTACCTTATTATAAACATGTATATAACCTTGCACAGCGATTCTCACACTATGCCATTCTTATCCCTGAGGAAGCCGCCATAGTTGCGGCGATACGCGTGGGTTCGCACCCCACATCCCTTTCTTCCTTTCTCCTCCATCATTTTTTCCTGATCAGCCTTCGCATGACTGGAACTTGCTATGCCTGTCTGGTATCCATAGGGCGTATGTATATCTCTACTTAGGCACAGACTATTATTATTATTATTATTATTTATTGTTATAGCGCCATTTATTCCATGGCGCTTTACAAGTGAGGAGGGGTATACATAATAAAAACAAGTACAATAATCTTGAACAATACAAGTCATAACTGGTACAGGAGGAGTGAGGACCCTGCCCGCGAGGGCTCACAATCTACAAGGGATGGGTGAGAATACAGTAGGTGAGGATAGAGCTGATCGTGCAGCGGTTGGTTGATCGGTGGTTACTGCAGGTTGTAGGCTTGTCGGAAGAGGTGGGTCTTCAGATTCTTTTTGAAGGTTTCGATGGTGGGCGAGAGTCTGATGTGTTGTGGTAGAGGGTTCCAGAGTAGGGGTGATATGCGAGAGAAATCTTGTATACGATTGTGCGAAGAGGAGCTAAGAGGGGAGTAGAGAAGGAGATCTTGTGAGGATCGGAGGTTGCATGTAGGAAAGTACCGGGAGATGAGGTCACAGATGTAAGGAGGAGACAGGTTGTGGATGGCTTTGTACGTCATGGTTAGGGTTTTGTACTGGAGTCTCTGGGCAATGGGGAGCCAGTGAAGGGATTGACAGAGGGGAGAGGCCGGAGAATAGCGGGGGGACAGGTGGATTAGTCGGGCAGCAGAGTTTAGAATAGATTGGAGGGGTGCGAGAGTGTTTGAGGGGAGGCTACAGAGCAGGAGGTTGCAGTAGTCAAGACGAGAGATGATGAGGGCATGGACTAGGGTTTTTGCAGATTCTTGGTTGAGGAATGACTACTACTTGTTCAGGGGTTCACTATATGCCTGAAGTTATATCCCTTTCCTTGGCACATTTTTTTGGGCTAAGTGGTACTGTGATACTTAGGGGTTCTGCACATGTGCTTACTTGGCTTTCTTCCAGTCATGTGTTTAGAGTTTAGAGTTTAATTTTGTTCATTCATTTCTCTGGATTTAATAATAATAAGGTGTTCTCTTGCTTAGAATATTCTAGATCGGGTTATTGCACTTTATATTTATTCATTGGAGAGAGCAGGGATGTGGTCTGTCATTTTCCCCATATTAGGAGATGACTTTTGTACAGTTTTGTGTTGTAATTTTTTAAATGTTTTTAACCTTGTTTTCTGTGTGAATTGTATTTTGCTGTGCTATTAACCAATTAAAGCCTTACTTTTTGAAACTTTTCTCATATTTTTCTGTGGAGCTCCCATTTGTATGGACATGATCTTTCTCTTCCCTTGGTAATTACAAAGTAACGGTATTTGTTACTGTAAAACAACTTGTAAGGTGAACTCAAACTTCTGTAGGATTTATATATACCTTTATAGGTGGCTGACACTGAAAGGAAAATCAGGCCCAATGTTACACACTAGGTTTTCTGTGCCCCAATAATTTGAGACAGATGGCACACACAGGACCGGCACTCAAGCAGAAATGCCAATCTTAATCTCCCACTATTTTTTTTGTTTTCAGGGAGAATTTAAAAAAAAATTCCCAGTATGACACACTAGGTTTTCTGTGCCCCAACAATTTGAGACAGATGGCACACACAGGACCGGCACTCAAGCAGAAATGCAAATCTTAATCTCCCACTATTTTTTTTGTTTTCAGGGAGAATTAAAAAAAAAAAAAATCCCAGTATGACACACTAGGTTTTCTGTGCCCCAATAATTTGAGACAGATGGCACACACAGGACCGGCACTCAAGCAGAAATGCCAATCTTAATCTCCCATTTTGTTTTGTTTTCAGGGAGAATTTAAAAAAAAAATAATAATTCCCAGTATGACACACTAGGTTTTCTGTGCCCCAATAATTTGAGACAGATGGCACACACAGGATCGGCACTCAAGCAGAAATGCCAATCTTAATCTCCCACTATTTTTTTGTTTTCAGGGAGAATTTAAAAAAAAAATAATAATTCCCAGTATGACACACTAGGTTTTCTGTGCCCAAATAATTTGAGACAGATGGCACACACAGGACCGGCACTCAAGCAGAAATGCCAATCTTAATCTCCCACTATTTTTTTTTTCAGGGAGAATTAAAAAAAAAATCCCAGGATGACACACTAGGTTTTCTGTGCCCCAACAATTTGAGACAGATGGCACACACAGGACCGGCACTCAAGCAGAAATGCCAATCTTAATCTCCCACTATTTTTTTGGTTTTCAGGGAGAATTTAAAAAAAAAAAAAATCCCAGTATGACACACTAGGTTTTATGTGCCACAATAATTTTAGACAGATGGCACACACAGGACCGGCACTCAAGCAGAAATGCCAATCATAATCTCCCATTTTTTTTGTTTTCAGGGAGAATTTAAAAAAAAAATAACAATTCCCAGTATGACACATTAGGTTTTCTGTGCCCCAATAATTTGAGACAGATGGCACACACAGGACCGGCACTCAAGCAGAAATGCCAATCTTAATCTCCCACTATTTTTTTTTTCAGGGAGAATTAAAAAAAAAAAAAATCACAGTATGACACACTAGGTTTTCTGTGCCCCAATAATTTGAGACAGATGGCACACACAGGACCGGCACTCAAGCAGAAATGCCAATCTTAATCTCCCACTATTTTTTTTGTTTTCAGGGAGAATTTAAAAAAATAATAATAATTCCCAGTATGACACACTAGGTTTTCTGTGCCCCAATAATTTGAGACAGATGGCACACACAGGACCGGCACTCAAGCAGAAATGCCAATCTTAATCTCCCACTATTTTTTTGTTTTCAGGGAGAATTTAAAAAAAAAATAATAATTCCCAGTATGACACACTAGGTTTTCTGTGCCCAAATAATTTGAGACAGATGGCACACACAGGACCGGCACTCAAGCAGAAATGCCAATCTTAATCTCCCACTATTTTTTTTTTCAGGGAGAATTAAAAAAAAAATCCCAGGATGACACACTAGGTTTTCTGTGCCCCAACAATTTGAGACAGATGGCACACACAGGACCGGCACTCAAGCAGAAATGCCAATCTTAATCTCCCACTATTTTTTTGGTTTTCAGGGAGAATTTAAAAAAAAAATAACAATTCCCAGTATGACACACTAGGTTTTATGTGCCACAATAATTTTAGACAGATGGCACACACAGGACCGGCACTCAAGCAGAAATGCCAATCATAATCTCCCATTTTTTTTGTTTTCAGGGAGAATTTAAAAAAAAAATAACAATTCCCAGTATGACACACTAGGTTTTCTGTGCCCCAATAATTTGAGACAGATGGCACACACAGGACCGGCACTCAAGCAGAAATGCCAATCTTAATCTCCCACTATTTTTTTTTCAGGGAGAATTAAAAAAAAAAAAAATCACAGTATGACACACTAGGTTTTCTGTGCCCCAATAATTTGAGACAGATGGCACACACAGGACCGGCACTCAAGCAGAAATGCCAATCTTAATCTCCCACTATTTTTTTTGTTTTCAGGGAGAATTTAAAAAAATAATAATAATTCCCAGTATGACACACTAGGTTTTCTGTGCCCCAATAATTTGAGACAGATGGCACACACAGGACCGGCACTCAAGCAGAAATGCCAATCTTAATCTCCCACTATTTTTTTTTTTCAGGGAGAATTAAAAAAAAAAAAAATCCCAGTATGACACACTAGGTTTTCTGTGCCCCAATAATTTGAGACAGATGGCACACACAGGACCGGCACTCAAGCAGAAATGCCAATCTTAATCTCCCACTATTTTTTTGGTTTTCAGGGAGAATTTAAAAAAATAATAATAATTCCCAGTATGACACACTAGGTTTTCTGTGCCCCAATAATTTGAGACAGATGGCACACACAGGACCGGCACTCAAGCAGAAATGCCAATCTTAATCTCCCACTATTTTTTTGGTTTTCAGGGAGAATTTAAAAAAAAAAAAATCCCAGTATGACACACTAGGTTTTATGTGCCACAATAATTTTAGACAGATGGCACACACAGGACCGGCACTCAAGCAGAAATGCCAATCATAATCTCCCATTTTTTTTGTTTTCAGGGAGAATTTAAAAAAAAAATAACAATTCCCAGTATGACACACTAGGTTTTCTGTGCCCCAATAATTTGAGACAGATGGCACACACAGGACCGGCACTCAAGCAGAAATGCCAATCTTAATCTCCCACTATTTTTTTTTCAGGGAGAATTAAAAAAAAAAAAAATCACAGTATGACACACTAGGTTTTCTGTGCCCCAATAATTTGAGACAGATGGCACACACAGGACCGGCACTCAAGCAGAAATGCCAATCTTAATCTCCCACTATTTTTTTTGTTTTCAGGGAGAATTTAAAAAAATAATAATAATTCCCAGTATGACACACTAGGTTTTCTGTGCCCCAATAATTTGAGACAGATGGCACACACAGGACCGGCACTCAAGCAGAAATGCCAATCTTAATCTCCCACTATTTTTTTTTTTCAGGGAGAATTAAAAAAAAAAAAAATCCCAGTATGACACACTAGGTTTTCTGTGCCCCAATAATTTGAGACAGATGGCACACACAGGACCGGCACTCAAGCAGAAATGCCAATCTTAATCTCCCACTATTTTTTTTGTTTTCAGGGAGAATTTAAAAAAATAATAATAATTCCCAGTATGACACACTAGGTTTTCTGTGCCCCAATAATTTGAGACAGATGGCACACACAGGACCGGCACTCAAGCAGAAATGCCAATCTTAATCTCCCACTATTTTTTTTGTTTTCAGGGAGAATTTAAAAAAATAATAATAATTCCCAGTATGACACACTAGGTTTTCTGTGCCCCAATAATTTGAGACAGATGGCACACACAGGACCGGCACTCAAGCAGAAATGCCAATCTTAATCTCCCACTATTTTTTTTTTTCAGGGAGAATTAAAAAAAAAAAATCCCAGTATGACACACTAGGTTTTCTGTGCCCCAATAATTTGAGACAGATGGCACACACAGGACCGGCACTCATGCAGAAATGCCAATCTTAATCTCCCACTATTTTTTTTGTTTTCAGGGAGAATTTAAAAAAATAATAATAATTCCCAGTATGACACACTAGGTTTTCTGTGCCCCAATAATTTGAGACAGATGGCACACACAGGACCGGCACTCAAGCAGAAATGCCAATCTTAATCTCCCACTATTTTTTTTTTTCAGGGAGAATTAAAAAAAAAAAAAATCCCAGTATGACACACTAGGTTTTCTGTGCCCCAATAATTTGAGACAGATGGCACACACAGGACCGGCACTCAAGCAGAAATGCCAATCTTAATCTCCCACTATTTTTTTTGTTTTCAGGGAGAATTTAAAAAAATAATAATAATTCCCAGTATGACACACTAGGTTTTCTGTGCCCCAATAATTTGAGACAGATGGCACACACAGGACCGGCACTCAAGCAGAAATGCCAATCTTAATCTCCCACTTTTTTTTTTTTTTTTTCAGGGAAAATTAAAAAAAAAAAAAAAAAAAAAAAGGGACTTTCCTACAATTATTATCTCCCTGCAGTAATCTCAGCAAGGTATGGCAGGCAGCAATAACAAGCAGTGGACAGCTGCACAAAAAAAAAAAGTGTGGACAAACAAACAAGATAGCTGTGCAGAAAGGAAGGAACAACAGGATTTGTGCTTTGAAAAAAGCAGTTGGTTTGCACAGCGGCGTACAGCAACGCAGCTATCAGGGAGCCTTCTAGGGCAGCCCAATGAGCTACAGCGCTGAGGAAAAAAAATGTAGCTTCCACTGTCCCTGCAAACAAAAGGTGGTGTTGGACAGTGGAAATCGCTACAGCACAAGCGGTTTGGGGGTGAATGTACCCTGCCTAACACTATCCCTGCTTCTGACAAAGCGGCACCTCTCCCTACGCTCAGGTCAGCAGCAGTAAGATGGCGGTCAGCGGGAACGCCCCTTTATAGCCCCTGTGACGCCGCAGGAAGCAAGCCAATCTCTGTAATGCCCTTCTCTAAGATGGTGGGGACTGAGATCTATGTCATCACGCTGCCCACACTCTGCATCCACCTTCATTGGCTGAGAAATGGCGCTTTTAGCGTCATTGAAACGCGACTTTGGCGCGAAAGTCGCGTACCACGTGGCCGACCCCACACAGGGATCGGGTCGGGTTTCATGAAACCCGACTTTTCAAAAAGTCGGCGACTTATGAAAATGACCGATCCGTTTCGCTCAACCCTAGTTGTCACCAATATCCGGTAGGAATTTCATGTCAAGAGCACATATAGAAATTTATCTACTTAGAAAATTGGTGAAGTTATGTACTTATTTCAGCTGCTGTATATATATTCTGTGTACAGAATTATTAGGAAAGTGAGTACTTCCCTACTCCAAGCTATAAAAACTTGAAGACTAATTGGTTTGAATCATATCTGATCACGTGTATTTGTGAAATGTTAATGTGGCCTAAGGATATCAACACCTGTTCTCAAAGTGTGAAGCATTATTAGGCAGCTTGTTTGCTCATACTGTTTTTCATATTTATGAAAAGTGCAGGTCAATCAAGTACACGTCAATCAAGGTCAAGGAGTGACGGTAGCATCTCATCCTCTCTTTCATATAGAGCAGTACATCTATACATATATATATATATATGTATGCAACCCCAGATAAAAACACTGCCGCCTTATTTCACTGTAGGCACCATGCATTTTTCTTTGTATGCCTCACCTGAAGCATTAAACAGTAAGCAAAAAATCTATTGTAGAGCAACGTGCATGCATGCTTGTTTATAAAATATATCTATGCAAATATATGTTGTGAACATGTTTTTAATTGTGTATATGTACTGTGCATGTGTGTGTGTGCGCGTGTACATGCATATATAGTATATACAGGCACATGCAAAAGTATCCACAATCAATGATGGTTTCGGGAGCCATGTCATCTGCTGGTGTAGGTCCAATGTGTGTTTTATCAAGACCAAAGTCAGCACAGCAGACTTCCAGGAAATTTAGAGCACTTCATGATTCCCTTGCCAACAATCTTTTTGGAGACGGAAATTTAATTCTCCAGCACAACTTGGCACCTGTCCACACTGCCAAAAGTAAAAAAACATGGTTTAAAAACAGTATCACTGTGCTTGATTGGCCAGCAAATTTGTCTGACTATAACTCAATAGAGAATCTATGGGGTATTGTAAAGTGGAAGATGAGAGACACCAGACCCAACAATGTAGACGAGCTGAAGGTTGCTATCAAAGCAACCTGGGCTTCCATAGCACCTCAGCAGTGCCACAAACTGATCACCTCCATGCCACGCTGCATTGATGCAGTAATTGATGCAAAAGTAGCCCCAACCAAGTATAGAGTGCATTTTCTGAACATACATTTCAGTAGGCCAACATTTCGGGTGTTAAAATCATTTTTTCAAGCTGATGTTATAAAGTAGTCTAATTTACTGAGATAATGACTTTTGGGTTTTCATTGGCTGTAAGCCATAATCATCAACATTAACAGAAATAAGCACTTGAAATACATCACTCTATTTGTAATGACTCTATCTAATATATGAGTTTAACTTTTTGTATTGAAGAATTGAAATTAATTAACTTTTTGATGATATTCTAATTTTGTGAGATGCACCTGTACATGGACAATGCTCCCAAAGCCCCCTATATATGGTATGATGTCCCATTAGTCTCCTTATACATGGGATGCTGTCTCCACAGCCCCTATACTTGGTATGATGTCCCTTCAGCCCCCTTATACATGATATGATGTCTCTCTCAGACCCAGGGAGGATGAACTGCCAGAGACTGGACGTTACATCGATTGTAATTGCTACCTTCCAATAACTGGCACTAGAGTTCTAGTTCTCTTCCTCTCTGAAGAGTCAATTTGCATAATTATCAATTGCAATGATATGATTTGCCTATAGACAGGAAAAGACGAGTCAATTTTGACCAAAATCAGCATTGAGGATGGTCACATGCCAAACTGTTGTATTTACGCAACAGTGCAGAATGTTGACAGTGATAATATTACAAACTATCAATATTCTGCAGTCAAGTAACACACATAGAATAATAAAAAAGGCTGGATAGCCCCTTTAATGGAAGTATTCAGAGACCACTTGGATATAATAATATCATTTCTGTCTTCTCTCTTCACCATCTCATCACGTAGCTGCTCATTCGCAGCTAGAAACTAGACAACTATTTCAGGCAGCAGCAGTGCCCACAGTTCCAGCTGCCAATTAAGTATTATTGGGATGATGCATCATCATGGAACTTGCACAGTATATATATATATATATATATATATATATATATATATATATATATTTATATTTATTTTTAAATAAATTTGACTTTTTTCATTTTGCTTATCTTGGAGAATAAGCAGTGCGCTTTTTATTGCACTTTATGTACAAAATGTCTTCATTTTATGTTAAGCTTTAGCTAGCGGCTGAATGTTTCGTGAAGCCATCAGATACTACTTTAATTCATCAAGCAATAAATGTGCCATCTCCCTCTCTTGCAATTAAGCAAATAGCAAATATACAGAAAAATAACATTTCCTATGCAAGAGTAAGTTATGGCTGTGTTCCTTGCTTAATAGGATACAAAAGTCCATTTAAATGGACGCTGTCTAAGAATAGATTTTTCTTTATTATATTTTTGCGCTTACAAGGATTGTTTATGTAAAACCAATTTGCTATACTGTTTCTATTTTCTGCAGATCTGAAATGCTACATTTCTTTTCTTAGGACATAATACATGTAATGATCTTTCGAAATGTAATATTTTTCTTGGATTCTACTTTTACTTTAATACTGTATTTCGTCTCTGAGATCCATGGTGCCATAAATACAATGGCAAATTACACCTAAGACATAAATACCTTTTTTCCTGGCATAGCAGCAAATCAAAACGGAAGCCTGGAGCTCTTGAAGGGAAAAGGTTACTAATAAAAAAAAGAAATATGATTTAGGGTCATGTATTTTTTATCTTCTTACATGGTTTTAAGCTAGCATTTGCTCATAAGCTGTCAGTGAGGTTAGAGGATAGTTCACCGATGAAAATGGGCAATATCAACATCAGAAAGCATAAATTACAAATTCTGTATGTGAAAGAACTTGTATTCACTGGAGAAAAACAAATCTTTTGAATCTTTTAAAATTCAAATTTAATAACTTTATTTTTTCTAAATTGATTTTTCTGCAAAGTGATAAATCTGTGAAGACTTCAAATGCTCTTTAAAGACTTGTTATGACACTCGGAGGTCTTCTAAGGGTCTACTCAAACCCTTTCAAACTCTTTAATGTGAACATAGTCTTAGTAATGTCAACGTGACCTCAATTTAAATTGATCTGGGTAAATAAATGGTAACCAAGAGTCTAATTCACACACTCATCTTCACTGCTGTGTTGTCACAACTCATCATCTGTGAAGTTTATTCAGTGTTTTATGTCTTTCTCTGCCTATGGCTATAAGGATAATCTATGGATGATGTAGTGGTCAGTGGATGCTGTATGGGAGCAAGAGTATTGACTTTTAGGAATTGGTATCCATGGTTCTTCTTTTGATCAGCCAGCCTGACACAATTCATGTGAAGTTGCACCAGGCTGGCTAATCAAAAGAAGAGCTGTGAATGCTGGAAGGTTAGAGGCAGTATTCCTGCTCCTGTTCAGTGACCACAGACCACTGTCATGTCTTGTATCAAAAATACAAAATTTGCATTAAGAAAATTGTACTCCTGTATATCAGATGCATAATCTTGTTTTGCGTACACCTCATTTTCCTTTTTTTTTTAAATCACAAGTAGTCCCAGCTCTCTTGGATGTCAGCCCAGCATTTTTTTATTTGTAGCAAGGGGTTAATCTGCTTTCAAACTTCCAGCATCAGACTCATTGCGCATTATTGCCCAGGCAAGCTGCAGACTATGGTGAGGATGTGTGATGCTTAAGGGGTCCACAAATTGGAAACACGTGTCAAACTATTATAAAAACTCATCCCAAATTTTCCTGGCAGCTCCAGAAAATTCTGTTTTTTTCACTGTCTCTTATGCATCTGATTGTATTGCAAGGCATCAGAATGAATTTTGTGAAAGGCATATTTTAGAACATTGAAGCAGTTACAGTAAAGATTCCACAAAATAATTTACAATCAACCCTGGCGGAAAGAAATAGCGAGGTAATAAACCGAGCAGAACTCCAGCATACTAACACAGCAAGATCCTGATCATTTGTATGCGGCAAGTAAGACTGTTCCATATATCTTCAATAAATGACACTTCTTATTGTGAGCATAAGACAGAAAGTAAAAACAAATCATGTGATATCAATGCTGTTCTGTCTCTTAAGTTTACTGCACTGAGACATAGCAATGCCGATAAATGTCTCTCCTGAAAAGACTTATTGACACAATATAAAGCTTTGCCCTTGTTTTCTCCTACTTGCTCAGTATTTTAGTACATCTGCACACTCCTCTGATTATAGTTGCAGTACTATCCATCAACTATCAAGTCAGTCTATGAGCTGAACACATCTGCTGGTATATAAAGACTCAACATCAGATTTTCTGGACCTTCTTTCTCTTAAAATCTAACAGTGAGTTTGGCAAAATAGCTGGAAAGTGCATTCTTGTCAGCTTGGAAATGCTGTGCAATTTATGGAGAAGAGAAGGAAGAACTGGGCAGATTTATATGTAGGCCTGTGGAAAAAGAATCAATAGAACATATTTTATTCTTTGAAATACGAACCTATTTTAGGCTTAGGGGTCCAGTTGGGGTCTTTTTTACTGATTTGATAGTGTGACATCGGTGCCAATTACGGCCCTATCTGTTTCTGCTTCTGTTGACAGGCGGTGCCGCGCTTTCTCTATAGGTGATGCATAGTCGCAATGCTTTTCCAGTGTTCTCTGAGACTTGTAGTATCTATCATCCAGGTTGGGAGCTCAGGAATTAACTTTTGTTAGTCTTTGTTCCCCCCTTCTTAGCCTGTGTGGGCTATAAGTTATTTGGGCTTTTGAAATTCTAATATTCACGGATACTTATAGTTAATCACATACTTCTGTCACATACTTCTGTTATAATAATAATTTTATTCCTATATCATCAACATATTCCGCAGCACTTTACATTTTAGAGGGGACTTATACAGACAATAAAAGACATTACAGATAATCAATAATGCATAAATCAACAGATACCAGAGGGTCCTGCTTGCAAGCTTACAATCCATGAGGAAATAGGGAAGACACGAAATATGAATGGCAACAATTGCTTTCATTGTATGGTCCAGTCATTAGTGTAATAAATTGGGTGTTCCTGTAATGCTGCATGAACCGGTCACCAGCCAGTATGTGTAAAAGTACAGACACACAGTGTTAGGGCTGACGTAACGCACCGAGTAAATATTGAGGTAGAATATGTGCGTTCGCAGCCCGGGGTCCACCGTGCAGGAGAGGAACCTACTGCTAGTAAATGGCGGCACTATATGGTGGCACTACGCCTCAATAGACACGGGATCCATCACCCAGCCTGCACAAGAGCGAACTCTGTTACTTCACAGAGTTGCCGGGATTAAAGAAGACGATGTGCCCTGTTAACCTCACAGGGGATCAAAGCTCATAAACGAAGCAGGTAGCGTACAGTGGTCGTACAGTCAGCAACAGCACTCAAACAACTCCTCTCCGGAGATGCCGGAATTCTAGTGGCTACACGCCAGCCCTCAATTCATACACACAAACTCCTCTCCGGAGGAGCCGGAATTCTAACGGCTTACAGCCGACCCTGAGCACATGCTGCCAAAGACCACGAGGTAGCTTAGCTCATACACACATAAACATAGATTGATACTAGCGCATGGCCGTGCGGCCATGCGAACCTTTATAGAGGAAGCTCTCCAGGACCTTCCTAGTGGTCTAATTGGAACTGCTTCAGGACCTGAGCATGTGACCCCCGACCTTCATTGAGAGGAAATACCTTGAGCATGCTCAGTAGCAGAAAAGCAGTCCCAGGAGCATCTGCTCACCGCTGAACAGTGCTGGTTACAATCGCTGAGCCTGGAAGATCAGCAGGAACCAAGCGCACAGTATCTGACTGAGCCAGACGCTAGGACCGACGTCTCCGCTGAGCAGGCTCCACTGCTGCTTAAGGAGAATGGGAGACTGCAGTGGAGGTGGCTCGAGATTCCCCCTGTTCAGCGGCGGGAACTTGACACCTAACACGCGGGGCTATTAAATGCATAACGGGTGTGAGAATAGATGATACAAGGATCCTGGTTTAGAAGAAAATTTTGAATGGGCAACGCATGGATAGTTAGATAAATATGTTGAGGCGGTATCAGTCTGAAGAAATGCATTTTTAGGGCATGCCTAAAACTGTGAATATTGGGGATTATTCAAATTGTCCTGGATAGTGCGTTCCAAATAATTGGCACAGCATGCAAGAAGTCTTGGAGACGGGAGTGGGAGGTTTAGATTATTGAGAATGTTAATCTTAGGTCATCAGCAGAATGGAGGGCATGGGAAAGGTGGTATACTGGCACAAGGGAGGAGAAGTAACCTTGGAGCTCTTTGTGGGTGAGAATGATAAGTTAAAATTGAACTCTGCCGTGGATGGGTAACCATTGCAATGACTGGAATGGGGTAGAAGCATCAGTGTAATGGTTGGTGAGGAATACGATCATGGTTGCAGCATTCAGGATAGAATGGAGAGTGGAGAGTTTGGTAAGAGGAAGACCGATTAGTAGAGAGTTACAAGAGTCCAGATGAGAATGAATAAGTGAAATAGTAAGAGTTTTTGCAGAGTCAAAAGTAAGAAAACATCGAATTATAGAAATGTTTTTGAGGTATAGATGACATGAGCGAACCAGTGATCGGATGTGAGGGTGAATGAAAGATGTGAATCAAGTATGTCCACAAGACAGTGGGCATCTTGCTGGGGAGTAAAGGTAGAACCACACACGGAAATGGCAAATTTGGTCATAGGTAGGTTGGTAGAGGGAGGAAACACAAGGACTTCAGTTTTTGACAGGTTCAGTTTCTGATAGAGGGAGGACATGATGTTGGAGACAGCAGTAAGACATTCACTGGTGTTTTGTAAGAATGCAGGAGTGATGTAAGGAGTAGAGTTGTATGATTGGGTGGCATCAGCATAGAAATGGTGCTGGAAAATAAATCTACTGATTGTTTGTCCAATAGATCCTTGAGGAACCTCGACACTAAGGGGAAAAGGAGAAGAAGAAGAGCCATAAAAAAATATAGTAATGGAGCGGTCAGAGAGGTAGGAGAACCAGGAGTGAACATTGTCTATGACACCATAACATATAGCTATCACTGAGTAGGACCAACCTCTGGCCTCCCAAACCTAGAATAATTATCGATTAAAAAACCTATGTATTGAGATTCATTGAAATATTCCTCACAGCTAATCTCACCATTCTTGCCCCTTGCCCCCCTTTGGGGCAATCTCCAGTTCCCCCCAGGTATAGAGTTCCTTAGGAACTTCCGTTTATGGGTTGCTGCAGGGATAACCAGAGTCTTCAACATTGATGGGATTATTCCTTTCTCGGTCCTGAGAGAAAAATACAATTTCCCCCACAGAGAGGTGTTTCGTTATTTGCAACTTAAAAACTTTGTCAATTCATTACTAAAAAATTCTACCCCTCCCTATACCTTTACTCCCTTTGAACAAAGATGCCGTCAAAATCCACACGCACCAGGCATTATATTACTTCTCTACTCATATATCAACTCCCCCTCACATAGGTGCTGTTTAAACTACACTTCTCACTGGGAGTCTGATATTGGTTCCACTCTAACTGATTCAGAATGGTCCCAAATTTGGTCCTCCTCTACTGGAGAAATATTAAATACCCTTATGCTGGAAACTAATTATAAGGTATTGACCAGGTGGTACCTGACCCCAGCCAGAGTGGCAGGCAGACGCTAACTACTCTCCAAATTGCTTTAGAGGGTGCAATTCCACAGGAGATATGTTCCATATATGGTGGCTATGCCCGACTGTTCGTAGATTTTGGATTAGAATATATCACCTGATCTCCTCAATAACAAACATAAACCTAATAAAAAACCCTTGGGGGGCTTTACTCAACAAACGTATCCCCAATATCCCTAAACACACTCAAGCCCTCATTACATTTATATTACTGGCAGCCAAACAAAGCATAGCATTAGCTTGGAAAAAAAACAAGTCCAGAGTTATCTGCGGTTAAAAAACGCCTTTCTTGTAATATGATCAATGAAAAATTATCTGCCATACTTACAGACAGAGTTAGTAAATTTGAGAAAATATGGCTTCCCTGTGCGGAGTATGCCAACCACAACCCCTTTGCCACACCTGCATTTTGTCTAACCAATCCATATCCTCCTGATTCCGAATCACTTAACTGGAACTGGACATAATATACCCTCCTCCTCGGGCTTCCCCCCCCCTTGCCTCTTACCCTGTTGTTTGTTTGTTTGTTTGTTAAATGTTCCTATGCCCTCTTGTACGTATGCAGTAAATATATGTCTGTATTGAGGTTTTCTTCACACTATTTGTAAAATTCAATAAAAAATGTATTGTTTAAAAAACAAACACCCATGTATATGTCTATATATTGCCATGTTCTTATACTCCATAGACTTACATTGCAAAAGCCACTTCGAGCTCACACTTAGATCACAGAGTAGAAATTTCAGTTGCGTGACCCAGGAGAGTACGGGCGTGGCGATCAGTCGATCAGTGAGTATATTACCACACTTACACTGGAGTGCATACCTATTTACACAGGTTTAGGCAGTAAAATGTTCCATAGGAGTGCGTCTTTAACAATATAATATACATGTTATGCTAAAGGTACATTCACACATAACGATTTCATTAACGATATCGTTGCAACGTCACGCTTTTGGTGACGTAGCAATGATCCCGCTTAACGATCTCGTTATGTGTGACAGCGACCAACGATCAGGCCCCTGCTGGGAGATCATTGGTTGATGGGAATGATCAGGACCTTTTTTTGGTCGCTGATCACCCGCTGTCATCGCTGGATCGGCGTGTGTGACGCCGATCCAGCGATGTGTTCACTTGTAACCAGGGTAAATATCGGGTTACTAAGTGCAGGGCCGCGCTTAGTAACCCGATATTTACCCTGGTTACCATTGTAAAAGTAAAAAAAAAAAACAGTACATACTCACATTCCGATGTCTGTCACGTCCCACGCCATCAGCTTCCCTGCACTGACTGTCAGCGCCAGCCATAAAGCAGAGCACAGCGGTGACGTCACCGCTGTGCTCTGCTTTACGGCCGGCGCTGACACAGTCAGTGCGGGAAGCTGATGGCGGGGGACGTGACAGACATCGGAATGTGAGTATGTACTGTTTTTTTTTTTTTACTTTTACAATGGTAACCAGGGTAAATATCGGGTTACTAAGCGCAGCCCTGCACTTAGTAACCCGATGTTTACCCTGGTTACCCGGGACTTCGGCATCATTGAAGACAGTTTCAACGATGCCAAAGTCATTCCCCTTATCATTGGTCGCTGGAGAGAGCTGTCTGTGTGACAGCTCCCCAGCGATCACACAACGACTTACCAACGATCACGGCCAGGTCGTATCGCTGGTCGTGATCGTTGGTAAGTCGTTTAGTGTAACGGTACCTTTAATCTTTTCCTACAAACCTTATGCTTATCTGCTATGTTGCTCCTGTTCTATAAAATAATGCTGGCACATCAGATTGTATGTTTAAAGTGACAAGTTCCCTTGTAAAACTACATTACATCAACTCAGGAATAATTGTATAGCTTGATAATTGATTTGTCTTATTTACTTAAATTAACAATAGGGTGAGTATCTCTTACTCTGGAGGACCCATCATATGTTTTAGACAGACAGCCCACCAATTTCAGAAAAAACTGTAATGCTTCTTTCCCTGTGGTGGTGTTCATGCCAATTAGTGATGAGTCACTCAAATGACAAAACAAATTCATTGAAAATTTTAGAGTGGCAAATCATAAGTTTTTAGGATTCGACTTACACGAATCCAGCAAACCGGTTGCTAGCCAGCCAATTAGGGCATTTTCAATTAGGACCAATTTTATATCTGACAGCCAATTCAAACCAGTCTGCCCGAAGTTAGTTTTGGCAAATTCACTAATCTGCAATAGTAAATGAATTCTTGCTGTCAGGTTCCTTCACAGATTACATCTGATTAGAGCTGGTTCCAGCAATACAATTCCTATGATTACCGTAGTCAAGTCTATTAGAGATGAGCGAGTATACTCGTTGCTCGGGTTTTCCCGAACACGCTCGTGTGGTCTCAGAATATTTGTGACTGCTCGGAGATTTAGATTTTGTTGACACAGCTGCATGATTTACAGCTGCTAGCCAGCCTGAGTACATGTGGGGGTTGCCTGGTTTCTAGGGAATCCTCACATGTAATCAAGCTGTCTAGTAGCCGCAAATCATGCAGCTGCAGCAAGGAAAGCTAAATCTCTGAGAAGTCACAAATATTCAGTGACCACCCGAGTGTGCTCGGTAAAACCCGAGCAATGAATATACTCGCTCATCACTAAAGTCTATTAAAACGTGAACATCCTCTTTAATGTCCCTGGCTATGATAGAATAATTTGTGGTTTAAAAGTTTCAAATCAAATGTCTTTTTATTGCAAACTCATGAATGTAAAGAGTTAACTCATGCGTTATTCATAAGGTCTACATTCCCATACATCTGGATTTACTCTTTGATGAAGCTTCGTCATGCAGATTTCTGGTCTTTTGCCGGAGACCTTATCTATAGCACCCCTGAATCATTCCCATCTTCTGGCAGCAATGGTGAAGCTCAATACTACTTTATAGTCAAAGAAAAATGGGCTACAGGAGCCATTAAAGTGCATTTGAATAATTTCCTAGTGTGCCCTGCTACCCCTCTTATCTCTACTTACTACTAAAAGTGCTAATGAAGCATATGGCCTGCACCCAAATATGACATTATCCATAATAGAGCGTTATCCGTCCAGAACTGCTACATTACTGCCTAATGTCAGTGCCATTTCCTTTCATTTATTCCCTGCAACAATGCATTCAGTACCAGTTATATTAATGTTTTATACAACTGGTTAAGTAAATACTATAGGTCACTGCTTGGGAAATGGAATGAGTTCCTCCGGTTTAATGATTTTCAAATCCCAGCACAGATTTGCATTTTTGCTGCAGCTAAACAGTGTGTAGACATCACAGAGATATGTAGTATTAGTATTTATTTTCCATCTGAATTTATGAGGAGTGTGTAGACATCACAGAGATGTGTAATATTAGTATTTATTTTCCATCTGAATTTATGAGTCCCAGATCCATTGAGATTATTTAGGCAAAGTAACTTGGCTAGATTTCAAGGAGCCTGTTTCCCTGCCAACTATGTGATCAAATGAAAGAAGAAATATATTGTAATCCTCAAGTTCTTCTTATTTATTTTAATTTAATATTACTAAGGATTGTATTAGCGTTCAATGTTTGTAAAGCATATGTGTAGACTTTTCAGTTATTTTGAATAATGGATCTCATTGGAAATATAAATATCTCAACAATACCTCAAATACATAAGGTCTACAGTATCTAATGAGGTCACCTTGTTGCTGCTGGATGGTTTATACACATTTGATCAAATACCGCATGTTTTTTATGGAAAATAAAGGCAGGTGCAGACAAGTGTATTTTTGGTCTAAGTGCAATCAGACAAAATATTGAATCACACTCGGACCAATGCTATTCTATGGGGCCATGCATATGTCCGATATTTTCCTCGGACAAAGACTTCAGAGGAAAACATCACTGCATGCCTTAGTTTGGTCCAATATTTGGATCACACTCAGCCATGCAAGTCAATGAGTGCGTGGAAAACATCAGACTGCACTCACACAGATGAGAGAATCTATGGCCATCTGTTCCTGCCCTAACAGTAGTGGAATTCTTGTCATCAGCAATTGGAGGGTGGCGTTGTATAATGATTGTGTATACGCCTGTATATTGGCCGCTGCGCATCTGCACAATAATTTAGAAGGAACATGTTCAATTAAATATTTCATGTACTATCATGTAATTCCTGCACCGTTACGCAGTTTCAAGGTTATATTATGGGCACATATTGTTTGGTTTATTACCTTATGACGGGTCTCCAATTTTTCTGGGTTAATAGGTCACACATGAGAAAAAATGTAAGTGGATGGGCCACATTTCTTGTAAGCCAAAATTATGCTTTCAGTTATACTTTTTTTTTCTGTGCGTCTTGTTGATCTCTTTCTATTGCATTTTTTGTATGTCAGTATTAAGAAGAGTTTACTTTTTATTAATTTATTTCCATGGTGTTCTACATATGGCTTAATGAACCATTTTTTAGCTTCAGTTGTTCCAGAAGCAGCAATACCATAATTGAATACTTTTTTTAAGTAGTTTAGTTTTTGCAAAGAGTAGAATTTTTAACAGCAATATAAAAAAATTCCGTTATTTTTTCAGATTTTATTTTTATTTTTTATCTTTCATTTTTACATTTTTTTTTTCTTAGTCACTATATTGGACTTTAATTTAAAAAATTCTCCAATACTTCTGTACTCAGGATATTAGATCTGTCAGTTTTACACAGATACTCAACTTACAAACCTGTTTATTGTAAGGCCTTACAAGCTACCATAACTGCCTGCCTAAGAGGCCATTATCTGGCTTTAAGCTGCCATGGCAGCTCCTTGCAGGGGGCCAATAGGCTTATAGAAGTAGACCTCTCCTTCAATTTACGCTGTCACTATTGACAGCCATATTTAAGGGGTTACACGGATGCGATCAATGCTAATACGAATTATGGCTGTCGCAGCAGGGTGTCAGCTATGATATATAGTTGACACACTCTGATGATGGTGCTGTCTCTGCTTGTGAGCCGGTGCTATCATCACTGTGTTGATGGTTGATGTATGGTGCTTTAGTGTAAAACCATTTCCAGCTGTGCTGTACATGTATGTCTAGTGTTGGGAATGGGTTAAAAAACCCACTATCTATATTCACCAACTACCCACAAGCCAGTATTGTGGGAAAAAGACGTCTCCTCCCCGACACACAGTTCTCTGGCCTGATGTGATTAACCCTGCTGTACTGTTCGGGTCAATATGACCCAAAATGATTTTTGAGACCCTGTAGATTTTTTTATATGAGGATTTGAAACTAGTGGTATCTTGACTTCTCCTCATTTGTGGAGCTCTATATATTTTTGTTGTGTTTGGTTGTTTTTTTTTGTTTACTTTTTGCTACACGCTGATTGTTACACTTGTACTGTTCGGGTCAATATGACCCGATAGCATTTTATATTGTTCTACAGTTCTCTGATTATTTCTTTCTGCAAAAGTTATGTTTTTTTTATGTGTACTTCATCTCAAAATGGTGGTGGTTTCACTGTTCTTTTCACTGTTCAAGGTTTCATGAAATTTTTAGAGTACTGCGGTTTGATTCTAAAACAGATAGAATGGAAAGAAGAGCTAAAGATAAACTAGTGCAGCGCCCCAGAGTCCTGGTCGTTGCAGTAATGTTGCTCTTCCACCAAGGGGAGTGATATTACGTCTGATGGTACTAAAGGAGTTCACCTAATCAGGTATCACAAGACACACACTACACTTCACACTCCAGTCCACCAGGGGGAGCCTTGCTTCTATCTATTAGGGCACTCCTCACACACGGGTAAAACTGGTGGGTTGGATAGGAAGTTAAGAGAAGCTACCTGGGTTCGACCCAGAGAGGACCTGTCAGGCAGACAGGGGGAGAAGGAGGAACATCCGAGCTGCAGACAGAGGTCCCTGTCAGGGGTGGGATCCAGGCAGAGACAGAGCACGAGACAGAGCGTTACGGAGCTACGCCTGCAGTTCATTGCGGCAGCATCCTAAGAAAGGACAGGAAGCGAAGTATATTGTGGAGAGTGAGAAACGAGATCACAGCACAAGGAGATAACACCGGGAGGAGTTGTGCCCTAAGATCGGCAACATCCTTCTGAGGCGCGTAGCCGGTGGCCGGACCACCGAGGGAGTAATCAGCTGTATGCATTACTTTGAAACACGGCAGGACAGTTAATTCCAAGTTGGCTGCCCAACCTTTAAACCTAATGAAGACAACGGAGGCAATTGTGGGAGAGGGGCGTCTCTAGGGTCCCTATAAAATAGCTCCAGGCCTACCCCGTCATACGGGTCGTCCTATCCATATCATCTGGGGGACGTAGAGAGAGAACATCAGAAACATACACTAAAGTTTTGAGGACTATCCCGTGGTGCTCAGCAGGGAGGTACTACAACACACAGGCACAAGTAGGAAGGCTACTGATTTCCACCTTCAAAGGGAACTCTGGATGTGCCTTCGGACCGGCCGGATTCAGCCAGCCCTGTGAACAGTGCTCTGGACTGTGGACGCTGAAGTCTTCAGTAAAAGGTGTTATGGTTCTCAATGGCAAGAGAACATAGCCCAGCAAACATACGAACTAGCTCTTGGAAGGATGGAAACTAAACTGACCATGAACTAAACCTGCCACACAACTAACAGTAGCCGGGTAGCGTAGCCTGCGTTTTATCCCTAGACGCCCAGCGCCGGCCGGAGGACTAACTAATACTGGCAGAGGAAAATATAGTCCTGGCTCACCTCTAGAGAAATTTCCCCGAAAGGCAGACAGAGGCCCCCACAAATATTGGCGGTGATTTTAGATGAAATGACAAACGTAGTATGAAAATAGGTTTAGCAAAATTGAGGTCCGCTTACTAGATAGCAGGAAGACAGAAAGGGCACTTTCATGGTCAGCTGAAAACCCTATCAAAATACCATCCTGAAATTACTTTAAGACTCTAGTATTAACTCATAACATCAGAGTGGCAATTTCAGATCACAAGAGCTTTCCAGACACAGAAACGAAACTACAGCTGTGAACTGGAACAAAATGCAAAAACAAACAAGGACTAAGTCCAACTTAGCTGGGAGTTGTCTAGCAGCAGGAACATGCACAGAAAGGCTTCTGATTACAATGTTGACCGGCATGGAAGTGACAGAGGAGCAAGGCTAAATAGCGAATCCCACATCCTGATGGAAACAGGTGAACAGAGAGGATGATGCACACCAGTTCAATTCCACCAGTGGCCACCGGGGGAGCCCAAAATCCAATTTCACAACAGTACCCCCACCTCAAGGAGGGGGCACCGAACCCTCACCAGAACCACCAGGGCGATCAGGATGAGCCCTATGAAAGGCACGGACCAAATCGGAGGCATGAACATCAGAGGCAGTCACCCAAGAATTATCCTCCTGACCGTATCCCTTCCATTTGACCAGATACTGGAGTTTCCGTCTGGAAACATGGGAGTCCAAGATTTTTTCCACAACGTACTCCAACTCGCCCTCAACCAACACCGGAGCAGGAGGCTCAACGGAAGGCACAACCGGTACCTCATACCTGCGCAATAATGACCGATGAAAAACATTATGAATAGAAAAAGATGCAGGGAGGTCCAAACGGAAGGACACAGGGTTAAGAATCTCCAATATCTTGTACGGGCCGATGAACCGAGGCTTAAACTTGGGAGAAGAAACCCTCATAGGGACAAAACGAGAAGACAACCACACCAAGTCCCCAACACAAAGCCGAGGACCAACCCGACGCCGGCGGTTGGCAAAAAGCTGAGTCTTCTCCTGGGACAACTTCAAATTGTCCACTACCTGCCCCCAAATCTGATGCAACCTCTCCACCACAGCATCCACTCCAGGACAATCCGAAGATTCCACCTGACCAGAAGAAAATCGAGGATGAAACCCCGAATTACAGAAAAAGGGAGACACCAAGGTGGCAGAACTGGCCCGATTATTGAGGGCAAACTCCGCTAAAGGCAAAAAAGCAACCCAATCATCCTGATCTGCAGACACAAAACACCTCAAATATGTCTCCAAGGTCTGATTCGTCCGCTCGGTCTGGCCATTAGTCTGAGGATGGAAAGCAGACGAGAAAGACAAATCTATGCCCATCCTAGCACAGAATGCTCGCCAAAATCTAGACACGAATTGGGTACCTCTGTCAGAAACGATATTCTCCGGAATACCATGCAAACGGACCACATTTTGAAAAAACAGAGGAACCAACTCGGAAGAAGAAGGCAACTTAGGCAGGGGAACCAAATGGACCATCTTAGAGAAACGATCACACACCACCCAGATGACAGACATCTTCTGAGAAACAGGAAGATCCGAAATAAAATCCATCGAGATGTGCGTCCAGGGCCTCTTCGGGATAGGCAAGGGCAACAACAATCCACTAGCCCGAGAACAACAAGGCTTGGCCCGAGCACAAACGTCACAAGACTGCACGAAGCCTCGCACATCTCGAGACAGGGAAGGCCACCAGAAGGACCTTGCCACCAAATCCCTGGTACCAAAGATTCCAGGATGACCTGCCAACGCAGAAGAATGAACCTCAGAAATGACTTTACTGGTCCAATCATCAGGAACAAACAGTCTACCAGGTGGGCAACGATCAGGTCTATCCGCCTGAAACTCCTGCAAGGCCCGCCGCAGGTCTGGAGAAACGGCAGACAATATCACTCCATCCTTAAGGATACCTGTAGGTTCAGAATTACCAGGGGAGTCAGGCTCAAAATTCCTAGAAAGGGCATCCGCCTTAACATTCTTAGAACCCGGCAGGTAGGACACCACAAAATTAAACCGAGAGAAAAACAACGACCAGCGCGCCTGTCTAGGATTCAGGCGTCTGGCGGACTCAAGATAAATTAGATTTTTGTGGTCAGTCAATACCACCACCTGATGTCTAGCCCCCTCAAGCCAATGACGCCACTCCTCAAAAGCCCACTTCATGGCCAAAAGCTCCCGATTCCCAACATCATAATTACGCTCGGCGGGCGAAAATTTACGCGAGAAAAAAGCACAAGGTCTCATCACGGAGCAATCGGAACTTCTCTGCGACAAAACCGCCCCAGCTCCGATTTCAGAAGCGTCGACCTCAACCTGAAAAGGAAGAGCAACATCAGGCTGACGCAACACAGGGGCGGAAGAAAAGCGGCGCTTAAGCTCCCGAAAGGTCTCCACAGCAGCAGGGGACCAATCAGCAACATCAGCACCCTTCTTAGTCAAATCAGTCAATGGTTTAACAACATCAGAAAAACCAGCAATAAATCGACGATAAAAGTTAGCAAAGCCCAAAAATCTCTGAAGACTCTTAAGAGAAGAGGGTTGCGTCCAATCACAAATAGCCTGAACCTTGACAGGATCCATCTCGATGGAAGAGGGGGAAAAAATATATCCCAAAAAGGAAATCTTTTGAACCCCAAAAACGCACTTAGAACCCTTCACACACAAGGAATTAGACCGCAAAACCTGAAAAACCCTCCTGACCTGCTGGACATGAGAGTCCCAGTCATCCGAAAAAATCAAAATATCATCCAGATACACAATCATAAATTTATCCAAATAATCACGGAAAATGTCATGCATAAAGGACTGAAAGACTGAAGGGGCATTTGAAAGACCAAAAGGCATCACCAAATACTCAAAGTGGCCCTCGGGCGTATTAAATGCGGTTTTCCACTCATCCCCCTGCTTAATTCGCACCAAATTATACGCCCCACGAAGATCTATCTTAGAGAACCACTTGGCCCCCTTTATGCGAGCAAACAAATCAGTCAGCAGTGGCAACGGATATTGATATTTAACCGTGATTTTATTCAAAAGCCGATAATCAATGCACGGCCTCAAAGAGCCATCTTTCTTAGCCACAAAGAAAAAACCGGCTCCTAAGGGAGATGACGAAGGACGAATATGTCCCTTTTCCAAGGACTCCTTTATATATTCTCGCATAGCAGCATGTTCAGGCACAGACAGATTAAATAAACGACCCTTAGGGTATTTACTACCCGGAATCAAATCTATGGCACAATCGCACTCCCGGTGCGGAGGTAATGAACCAAGCTTAGGTTCTTCAAAAACGTCACGATATTCAGTCAAGAATTCAGGAATCTCAGAGGGAATAGATGATAAAATGGAAACCACAGGTACGTCCCCATGCGTCCCCTTACATCCCCAGCTTAACACAGACATAGCTTTCCAGTCAAGGACTGGGTTATGAGATTGCAGCCATGGCAATCCAAGCACCAACACATCATGTAGGTTATACAGCACAAGAAAGCGAATAATCTCCTGGTGATCCGGATTAATCCGCATAGTTACTTGTGTCCAGTATTGTGGTTTATTGCTAGCCAATGGGGTGGAGTCAATCCCCTTCAGGGGTATAGGAGTTTCAAGAGGCTCCAAATCATACCCACAGCGTTTGGCAAAGGACCAATCCATAAGACTCAAAGCGGCGCCAGAGTCGACATAGGCATCCGCGGTAATAGATGATAAAGAACAAATCAGGGTCACAGATAGAATAAACTTAGACTGTAAAGTGCCAATTGAAACAGACTTATCAAGCTTCTTAGTACGCTTAGAGCATGCTGATATAACATGAGTTGAATCACCGCAATAGAAGCACAACCCATTTTTTCATCTAAAATTCTGCCGTTCACTTCTGGACAGAATTCTATCACATTGCATATTCTCTGGCGTCTTCTCAGTAGACACCGCCAAATGGTGCACAGGTTTGCGCTCCCGCAGACGCCTATCGATCTGGATAGCCATTGTCATGGACTCATTCAGACCCGCAGGCACAGGGAACCCCACCATAACATCCTTAATGGCATCAGAGAGACCCTCTCTGAAATTCACCGCCAGGGCGCACTCATTCCACTGAGTAAGCACAGCCCATTTACGGAATTTCTGGCAGTATATTTCAGCTTCGTCTTGCCCCTGAGATAGGGACATCAAGGCCTTTTCCGCCTGAAGTTCTAACTGAGGTTCCTCATAAAGCAACCCCAAGGCCAGAAAAAACGCATCCACATTGAGCAACGCAGGATCCCCTGGAGCCAATGCAAAAGCCCAATCCTGAGTTGCCCCGGAGCAAAGAAATCACAATCCTGACCTGCTGAGCAGGATCTCCAGCAGAGCGAGATTTCAGGGACAAAAACAACTTGCAATTATTTTTGAAATTTTGAAAGCAAGATCTATTCCCCGAGAAAAATTCAGGCAAAGGAATTCTAGGTTCAGATATAGGAACATGAACAACAAAATCTTGTAAGTTTTGAACTTTCGTGGTGAGATTATTCAAACCTGCAGCTAAACTCTGAATATCCATTTTAAACAGGTGAACACAGAGCCATTCCAGGATTAGAAGGAGAGAGAGAGAGAAAGGCTGCAATATAGGCAGACTTGCAAGAGATTCAATTACAAGCACACTCAGAACTGAGAAAAAAAAAAAAAAAATCTTCAGCAGACTTCTCTTTTCTCTCCTTTCTCTGTCAATTAATTTAACCCTTTTGTGGCCGGTCAAACTGTTATGGTTCTCAATGGCAAGAGAACATAGCCCAACAAACATACGAACTAGCTCTTGGAAGGATGGAAACTAAACTGACCATGAACTAAACCTGCCGCACAACTAACAGTAGCCGGGTAGCGTAGCCTGCGTTTTATCCCTAGACGCCCAGCGCCGGCCGGAGGACTAACTAATCCTGGCAGAGGAAAATATAGTCCTGGCTCACCTCTAGAGAAATTTCCCCGAAAGGCAGACAGAGGCCCCCACAAATATTGGCGGTGATTTTAGATGAAATGACAAACGTAGTATGAAAATAGGTTTAGCAAAATTGAGGTCCGCTTACTAGATAGCAGGAAGACAGAAAGGGCACTTTCATGGTCAGCTGAAAACCCTATCAAAATACCATCCTGAAATTACTTTAAGACTCTAGTATTAACTCATAACATCAGAGTGGCAATTTCAGATCACAAGAGCTTTCCAGACACAGAAACGAAACTACAGCTGTGAACTGGAACAAAATGCAAAAACAAACATGGACTAAGTCCAACTTAGCTGGGAGTTGTCTAGCAGCAGGAACATGCACAGAAAGGCTTCTGATTACAATGTTGACCGGCATGGAAGTGACAGAGGAGCAAGGCTAAATAGCGACTCCCACATCCTGATGGAAACAGGTGAACAGAGAGGATGATGCACACCAGTTCAATTCCACCAGTGGCCACCGGGGGAGCCCAAAATCCAATTTCACAACAAAAAGGTAAAGAGACTGCAACCATTGTGTCCTCGTTATTTACCGCGTCCTACACCATCACCATCTACTCTACTGGGAAGCCCTGGGGACATACTTCACCTGTGGGAAGGTATACCATCTAGCTGCCATTCCATCGCCCCAGCGGACCCCTACGCAGCGTCGGTCATTCTGACCGAATACCACAGGTGGCGTCACGAATACCGTACAACCTGCACCTTTGATTTAGGTGCCCCTCATAGGGCCAGGGGCCGGGTCAGGCCACCGTGAAATCCAACGAACAGAGGAAGAAGGACCCGGTTCTGAGTACCCCATTGCCCTTACGCGTGGGGGAGCTACACTAGCACCTATTAGAAATGTTTGGAATCAATGGGTAGAGATTCTACCAAAATTGTATAATAGTGGTGAAAATGTAACTGTTGATGAGCAACTGGTGGCATTCCGAGGTAAGTACCCATTCAGACAATATACTGTATACCAAGTAATCCAGCAAAATACGGCATCAAGATCTGGACACTTTGCAACAGCAAAAGTTCATATGCTCTAAATGTTCAAGTGTATACAGGAAAAACCCCTGGTGAAAGACCTGAAAAAAATCAGGGTATGCGTGTTTTGACTCATGGACTAAAAGGACAAAATGTTACATGTGACAACTTTTTTACATCCTATCAACTAGGCCAGATGTTGAAGAAAAAACAACTTACCATGCTGGGTACAATAAGTAAAAACAAACCTGAACTACCGCAAGGTATCCTTAGCAAGAGAGAGGTGTACAGTTCTACTTTTTTTTTTTTCTGGAAATACAACTGTTGTTTCTTATGTTCCAAAAAAACCCAAGCAGGTAATTCTAATGAGCACAGTGCACCATGACAATGCCGTAAGTGATAGAGAAGACAGAAAGCCTGACATTATTTTGGATTATAATGCCACAAAGGGAGCAGTTGATACTTTAGACCAAGCAATATCAACATATACATGCAAACGCAAAACCAATCGGTGGCGAATGATTTTATTTTATAACATACTGGACGTTTCTGCATACAATGCATTTGTCTTATGGAGAGAAATCGACCCCGATTGGAACTGGAATAAACTGCATAAAAGAAGATTATTTCTTAAGGAATTGGGCAAATCCCTGGTTAGGCCATATATTGAGAGCAGAAAAGTGACCCCCAGAAAGAAAGGAGCAACAGCCATTGTAAAAAGTGTCCAGCATGCTCAAGAAATAGACTCCACATCCACGGCCTCCACCTGCACAGCTACCAGCAGCACAGCTACCAGCAAAAAAAGGAAGAGACGTAGCTTCTGTCCATCTTCCTGTGACAATAAGACTAATCTGACATGTGCTGGATGTTCAAAATATCTGTGTAAAGGACATATGTCTTATTATTGTGTTCAGTGTAAAAACACATGAACACGTTCAGTTTTTATTTTTTCTTTCTAAAAAGGTTGAAGTTTTTATGATTTTTCATTTGTTGATTTATAAATATTGTTTTCAAAAAGTTAAATTTCATGTTTTAGTAACAGTAATGTAAAGCTTCTTTGTTATTTGTGTGCAGAATGCCAACAATCAAAGATAATTGTAAAAAGCCTGTGTAACCTTTTTATGAAAAAAAATAAATTATTACGTTTGAACTTACATTTTTCATTTGTTTATGATCAACCATGATCACATACAGTATAATAATGAAAAAAGTATTCAAATAAACCACTTAGAGTAGCTAAAAATCAAGAATTAATAGGTCGGGTCATATTGACCCGGGAACAGTACAAGTGTATAGCAAATGCGAACAGAACAGCAGGGTTAAGGGGTGCTGGCATGCGCCTCCTTCGGGCCTGCTGTTTACTGTCCTGAGGAAGTTTCTGGAGCTCCGTTGCTGAGGGGAATGGTATAAGGGCCACATATGGCCACTGGGCTGTGTATTTGAGACCCATGCCTTATACTGTAAGGTATAGGATGGTATGCTGGAACACAGACTATTTGCTATCCTTTTAATTCATGTCTGTTTTTAGAAGTTTTAACTTACATGGAGGTTTTTCTTGTTTCGTCTATATGATTGCATTTAATAAAGAATACTATATTTTATATATTACTTTGGATGTGCATTGCTCCTTTTTATGATGAGTGCTTTCTTTCTTTAGTATATTACATGATTGCGTGGCTTTTACTTATATTTAGGTATTAAAGGTTCTCCAGGACATCACTAGACATACAGATCTAGGGACTGCTCCCAGATTAAAAGCATGTTGCCCCTAACTCCAGAGGATACTGCAAAGCATGCCTTTTCAGACTTCTATCATGATTTTCAGATTACAAAAACAAGTAGTTGCACAACTCTACTGAAGAACACCAGCCTTACTCACCTAGCACTTGACTTGTCACCAAGGGTTGGCAGGCAAATTTTGGCCTTGGGGCAAGCAGACAACAGTGGCCCATGCAAATCGGCCCATCTTTATTGTGTTTACAGTGTAAAATTCAAAATTGAATGGTTAAATACATGCAGTGAAAGGCAAAAAATAAAAGAGCTGCAAAAAGCCACAAAAAAATTGCTGCTCACGCGTTCAGTGTTTTGTTACCTCTTTTAACTGCTGCAAGGTTGGGAGGAGGTGAAGAGTTTAAAAAAGTGACATGTTGATAATTTTCTGCAGTCACTCTCCACTATTGTATAAAATGAAGAGAAAAGATGCCAGCAGCGGGGCCACCACAGAAAACTGTGGCACAGCCACCCGTGAAACTGCTTCAAGAAAAGGACCACCAGCGTTTTTCTGAAGCACCTTTGCCTAGAAAAATTTGTCTGACCAGATGTTGTGTGCATATACCCATAAGGTGGTTTTTGGAAACACTGCCAATGATTCATACACTGTCACGATTCCCCTCTACTCCCAGTGAGAGTATGCATCAGGCGATCACAGGTATGTGATTTTCATAGCTGCTGTCAAATTCCAACTAGATTTTCATCCGCTTATCTCAATGTTCTTCTGAAATAAGCAGTTGAGACTCTAGTCGGGACATGATCGCAATTATGCAGATTGTACACTTGTGTTCACTACATTGGATATAGAGAGGAATTGTGACAGTGTGTACATAGAATGCTACTGCGATGCTATTGTGATTCTATTGCGATACAGCAATCTGCAGTGACACAGGGACTACAGAAATGTTTCTACATAGCTCCGAAAACCCCTTTTACCTAAAGAGGCAGTAACAGATCCAAGAGTACTGCACAGGTAAAATAACAGAACCAAGTTTACTACTACTCATTGCTTTACTGATTATAGATCCTGAGCACCTAGTGTCTGTGTCCAGGCAACCCGCCAAGCTAAGGCAGACAGCAGGGGGCTGTTATTCTCAGACTGGGAAGGGGCAATGTATATGGCACCCCAGCCTTAAAGTAGCAGCTAGCAACCAAGCCAGAAAAGGCGCATCTATTAGATGTGCCAATTCTAGTGCTTTGCCCGGATCTTCCCTCTTGCCCTGGTGCCATGGCAAGTGGGGTAATATTTGTAGGGTTGATGTCAGTAAACATCAAGACGACAGGTAAGCAATGGAGAGGTGTTTATAAGATACCCCCATTACTAACCCCATAATAAAATTATAATAAAGACACAGCAAGAATAAAGTAATTTATTTGAAATTAAACTCCCCACCCTCTTTCACCCATTTATTTTCAAAAATCAAAAATAATAAAACATCATATTCCTCACCTGTCCAAAGAGAAGATAATCCATATCTGTGCCATGACGATCCAGATAGTTTGGAGAGCAGTCACATCAGTCATGCGACCGGTCTACAAGCCAATTTTACCTGGGACCCCATGTAATTTTTTTTTTTTTAATTAGTTCATAGGAACTATTTCTCTTGCTTAGCAAGTGGCAGCGCCGGACTGATGAACGACTGCTAGTCTGGCACTTGGGACTCTGGCATTCATCAATTCGGCACTCGAGCTACTATGAAACCCGATGGCTGTCAACTGTATCGGCATCCAGCTGATACAGTTGAACTTGAGATGACATGTAGTTGCAGTAGCATAGCTCTGGGGGGTCCCTCAGAGCGTGAGCCCTGGGCTGACTGCCCCTTCTGCCCCTCAGTAGGTATGCTACTGACTCACATTGTAAAAGAAACTTCTGGCTCACACACAGACCGCCGTGTGATCTGAATGTCTGATTCACCCTAACGTGACTTAAAAGAGGAGTACAGCGGCGATGGATACCAGAGAAGACAGTGATAGGCATTATAACACAGTACTGGTGAGTATAACAGTACAGTATAACAGAGTATAGGTGAGTTCATTAACACACTGACACTATACTGCTCAAAAAATAAAGGGAACACTTAAACAACAGAATATAACTCCAAGTAAATTAAACTTCTGTGAAATCAAACTGTCCACTTAGGAAGCAACCACTGTTTGGCAATCAATTCCACATGCTGTTGTGCAAATGGAATAGACAACGGATGGAAATTATTTACAATTATCAAGACACACTTAATAAAGGAGTGGTTCTGCAGGTGGAGACCACAGACCACATCTCAGTACCAATGTTTTCTGGCTGATGTTTTGACCACTTTTGAATATTGGTTGTGCTTTCACCTTCATGGTAGAATGAGACGGACTCTACAACCCACACAAGTGGCTCAGGTAGAGCAGCTCATCCAGGATGGCACATCAATGCGAGCTGTGGCAAGAAGGTTTGTTGTGTCTGTCAGCGTAGTGTCCAGAGGCTGGAGGCCCTACCAGAAGACAGGCCAGTACACCAGGAGATGTGGAGGTGGCCGTAGGAGAGCAACAACCCAGCAGCAGGACTTCTACCTTAGCCTTTGTGCAAGGAGGAACAGGAGGAGCACTGCCAGAGCCCTGCAAAATGACCTCCAGCAGGCCACAAATGTGCATGTGTCGGCAAAAATGGTTAGAAACCGACTCCATGAGGATGGTTTGAGTGCCCAACATCCACAGATGGGGGTTATGCTCACAGCCCAACACCGTGCAGGATGCTTGGCATTTGCCATAGAACACCAGGATTGGAAAATTTGCCACTGGCGCCTGTGCTCTTCACAGATGAAAGCAGGTTCACACTGAGAACATGTGACAGAGTCTAGAGACGCCGTGGAGAGCGATCTGCTGCCTGCAACATCTTTCAGCATGACCAGTTTGGCAGTGGGTCAGTAATGGTGTGGGGTGGCATTTCTTTGGAGGGCCACACAGCCCTCCATGTGCTCACCAGAGGTAGCCTGACTGCCATTAGGTATGGAGATGACATCCTCAGACCCCTTGTGAGACCATATGCTGGTGTGATTGACCCTGGGTTCCTCCTAATGAGACATTAGTTGGCTGGAGTGTGTCAGCAGTTCCTGGAAGATGAAAGCATTAAAGCTATGGACTGGCCCGCCCGTTACCCAGACCTGAATCCAATTGAACATGTCTGGGACATCACATCTCGCACCATCCACCAACGTCATGTTGCACCACAGAGTGTCCAGGAGTTGGTGGATGCTTTAGTCCAGGTCTGGGAGAAAATCCCTCAGGAGACCAACTGCTGCCTCATCAGGAGCATGCATAGGCATTGTAGGGAGGTCATACAGGCACGTGGAGGCCACACACACACTACTGAGCATCATTTCCTTGTTTTGAGGCATTACCACTGAAGTTGGATCAGACTGTAAATTGATTTTCCACTTTGATTTTGAGTATCATTCCAAATCCAGGCCTCCGTGAGATTTCAATTTTGATTTACATTGATATTTTTTATGTTTTATTGGTCTCTACTCTTTCCACTATGTATTGTATAAAGATTTACAAGTGGAATATTTATTCAGTGATATCTAGGATGTGGTGTTTTAGTGTTCCCTTTATTGTTTTGAGCAGTGTACAGTATATACACAGGTTTAGGAGAAAAAAATTCTACATCTTTGATTTGATATACAGTTGTAGCCTTTCTGTGTGGTGGACTTGGTTACATTTAGAAATATGGTGCGAAACCAGCCTAAGTTTTGTTCACATTACGGTTGCTACAAGTGGAGTCCAATTCCATTTTTCTTTTTCGTCATGAACTCACTTGGTCAATTGTAGCAATTGTAATGTGAATAAAACTTAGTCTGGATTCGCACACTATATTTCTAAATGTAACCAGGTCCACTACACAGAAAGGCTATGTGTTCTGATTTAAAAAGGTAGAACTATTTTCCCCGAAACATGTGTATATATACAGCATGTATGTAGTATAGTGTCTGCGCTTTTTATAATTTTTCACTCATTTCAATGAGTGGGAAAAAAAACGCAGAAAAACAAACCTGAAAACGTATGCAGAAACATGTTTTTTTATGCAGTGTTTTTCATGTCAAGTGACATGCTTTTGATGAAGAAATGTATGCAATTACTTAACATGTGCACTTACCCTTATGCAGTAAAATTGACAAGTGAGCTACAGAAAACATAAAGCTTCAGTTATCTGCTTTAGTTTCCAGTTTTATTTTTATGTCATTAGTAACAAAACACAGACACATAGAACTGGCGAGACACTTCTCTGTGATTTTGTCCTGATTAATTGATCAACAAAAAATACATAGACATATGAACAGCTCCATAGGTTACAAGACCTCATTCAGACTTCAGATTTTTTTTTTGCATACAAGAAAAATGGACTGGGTCTCCACATTCTCATATCTACCAGTCAGTGAAAAACGGAAAGCACTTAAGTGGCATCCAAATACTATCCATTTTTTTCACAGACCGATAGTCTTTCCTTGCTGATTTTGATCCAACACTCGGATCCATATCAGACATGTTTCCGCAATTTTGCATGAACTACGTGACCTGAGGAAAAAATTGGATATGTGGGCAGTTCAATAGACTGTCATAGTATGACTGCTGTCTGTGTGAAAAATGCAGATAGCACTCGTTTGTCAGAATCTGACGTGAATGAGCACTTATAGGTATGAGTTTGAACTGTGAAAGACACAACACTTGTAAGTGAGAAAATGATGTCTGAATGAGCCCTTAAAAGGAACCTGTCACCAGGTTTGTCTGATATAAGTTATGACCACCGCCTTTCAGGGCTTATCTACAGCATTCTATAATGCTGTAGATAAGCCCCCAACCCAACCTGAAAGAGAAGAAAAATAACTTTTATTATACTCACCTTAGGCGGTCCTGCCCCATGGGTGTCACAGGTCCTGATCCGGCGCCTCCTATCTTCTTGCGATGCTGCCCTCCAACTTGCTTCATGCCGATGACGCTACCGTGTATCATCCACACAGGCTCCCCGGCATCGTGCTCCTGCGCAGGCGTACTTATCTACCCGGTTGAGGGCAAAGCAAAGTACTGCAGTGTGCAGGCGCTGGGAAAGGTCAGAGAGGCCCAGCGCCTGTGGACTGCAGGAATTTGCTTTGCCCTCAACAGGGCAGATAAGTACACCTACGTTGGCGCACAATGCTGGGGAGCCTGTAAAGCAAGCAGAAGGATGGCATCGCAAGAAAATGGTAGGCGCGGACCAGGACCTGCGACACCCATGGGACTGGACTGCCCCCAGGTGAGAATAATCAAAGTTATTTTTCTTCTCTTGCAGGTTAGATCAGGGGCTTATCTACAGCATTATAGAATGCTGTGGATGAGCCCCGAAAGGCGGTGGCCGTAACTCATATTGGGCATACCTGGTGACAGGTTCCCTTTAATCTGCATTGGAGATTGTGTGCCTCTAGGCAAAACTATGTGATTCTGTCATAAAGTCAATCCCATTGGTCTCAATAGCATTTTGATTGTGATGTTTCAATGTTTCAGGGCAACACAGTGGCTGAGTGGGTTGCAATGTGGTTTTGTAGCCCTGGGGTCCTGGGTTCAATTCTACCAAGGACAACATCTCCAAGGAGCTTGTCTGTTCTCCTTCTTGTGTGGATTTTCTCTCACACTCCAAAGACATAATGAGAGGGAATTTTGATCATGAAAGTAGTGATGATGATGTCTGTAAAGCTCTGCACAATATCATAGAACTATAATAAGCAAGCATAATAATAAGTTGGAATATCTATCTAGCATAACTGGCTAGAAATGTTAAATCCATATTTTAATTTGGGGAAAGAAAATAAATAATTATGTATGAGTTCTTTAATTCAATTATTGCCATGACGCTTTGTTTTATTGTTTGTCTCTTATTACTAAACTAACATCACAGTTTAATTTATGTTTTCAACCTTTTTATGTTCTTGTAGATATAATTATCTTTACATCTTGCATTCAAATAATAGAAATAACGGCAAAAAACACTTTGTGGTGCTTAGTGTATTGTACTGTGTATATTATGTGATGTGATATTTATGCAATCTAACTTTTTTTAACTCTTTTCTCTTGCAGCCTGCATGTATTACAATATGTACAATCCTAACTGCTTTTTTCAGCTCAGAATCCATTGTCTCCATCCCTGATGTAATCGTCCTCTGTATCTGTGATCTCACATATTCATTAATGCTATAATCTAAGCTCAGGTCTAATAAAATAAAACCAAATCAAATTTGAGTTGAGATGAGCATTAAAGTAGATTAAAATGAAATGTCGCTGCGAAAAACCATAACTGGGACCAGCGGTCTGTTAATGGACATTGCAGTTTAAGCTTGTCTTATTGGTTTTGAGGATTCAAATTAGGTACATTAAAATATTTGCACCTCTATTTATGTGAAATGCTTTAGATTATCAATGTGCTGATCAAACAATGTGAAATGCAAGTATATAAAACCTAAAATGTGTTGTATATTATTATTTTTAACTTTTTCTTAACTTTCATCATGAAAAAATGATCAGTTTTTGCTCTAGTTTAATCGCTGCTGCTTCCTTATGTATTTTGTTTATGTTTTTCCTTTTTTACTTTTTTTTTAAAGGGACACTGTCACCTAAATTTGGAGGGAACAATCTTTAGACCTAGGGGCGGGGTTTTCGGGTGTCTGATGCACCCTTTCCTTACCCGCCGGCTGCATGCTGGCTGCAATATTGGATTGAAGTTCATTCTCTGTCCTCCGTAGTACATGCCTGCACAAGGCAATCTTGCCTTGTGCAGGCATGTACTACGGAGGACAGAGAATGAACTTCAATCCAATATTGCAGCCAGCATGCAGCCGGCGGGTAAGGAAAGGGTGCATCAAACACCCGAAAACCCCGCCCCTAGGTCTAAAGATTGTTCCCTCCAAATTCAGGTGACAGTGTCCCTTTAAGCTATCTTAGTTCATATGCAAACATTGAGCATTTAGTGAGTTTTTTATATCTCAGTATTTGTAAGCCAAAATCAGGAGTGAAACAGTCAGAAGAAAAGTATAATAGAAACACGTCACCACTTCTGTGTTTCTCACCCACTCCTGGTTTTATCTTACAAATAATGATGTAAAAAACTGACCAAGTACTCAATGTGTGCATGTGGCCATAAAGTTCCAGAGATCTGGGCCTTTTCTTTTAGTGCAAATTTTTATGATCTTTAGACTGCTTTGCATTAGCACCCTGAGAGCAATGATCCATTGGTATAGACTATAAATACTCACTGAAGTGTAAATAAAAAGGCTCATATCTCTGAAACTATAAAACTTAATAAGGGATTTGAACAAGAAAAAAAAAGAATATTCGAGAGGCAGCTTGAAAAAAATGAGAGCAAAAATTGTCACTTTTGACATGAAGACAGGTCCTCTTTAAATCATCATTGCAGCATTTTTTGCAGTGTTGGAGTGGTGCTTCTAAAACTAAGGTCCCTGACCATACTCTTATACTTATGGCCGCTCTCTTCACCTTCTATTGGCCGGAAGTCAGAATTCATGGGCACAAGAGCCAGAATGAGGCTCTCATAGCTTTGCAATGAAAATTGACCTCTAGTTCACTGCAGCACTGGAGCAATCTGGCAGGTCATACACTGCTGGAGACTGGCGGTAGGGCGGTGATAAAAGAGAAAAGACGGCAGTGGGTAAGAGTAAGACTATGGGCAGGGAACTTAGATTGGAAGCAACACTCCAGCACTACAATAAAATAAATGCTCGAGTGGAACTTTAAGGCTGTGTGCCCACGTTGCGTTTTTTATGCGTTTCAGCCGCATTTTTTGCCACAGCGGAAATGCTGCAAAAAGCATTCCCATGCAATCCTATGGGATTCCACAGTTGCTGTGCCCATGCTGCGGATTTATTCGCTGTGGAATCGCATAGTGGTAAAATCCGCAGCATGTTCATTATTTCTGCAGAATCGCGGAGATTCCGCAGCCATAGGACTGCATTGAAATGCTCACTTTACTCTTCCGTTCCCAGGGATGCATTGCGCGAATCACCTGGGATGACGTCGCGGTCACGCGACCGTAACATCACAAAGGTCCTTCGCGTAAAGCATCCCTGGGAACAGAAACACCGGTAGCGCCGCTGTGGAGATCGGGGCCGTCGGAAGGTGAGAATAACCATATATTTTTTTATTATTATTATTTTTAACATTCTATCTTTTACTATTGATGCTGCATAGGCATGCTTTTGCATGCATTTTGGCATGCGTTTGCATATGATGCGCTGCGCACATATACGCAAATTTGTACTTACCCTAATTTATAAGCTTAGTGTTCTGTAATACCAAAGAATTAGAATTTCTAATCTATAGATAGAAAATACCAGCATGAATACATTTAATAAATTTCAGTTTAGATAATTCATATATCCAAAATGAGTCAAATGTATTGTACTGCTAAAAATATAAAATTCAATTCATTTCAATCAACAGACATTGAATTTGATCACCACATTCCCTTCTGTCATAAACTACTTAATTTACTAAATAGTTTGTAATGAATGTAAATTCAGGGACTCGCATTGCTGAATATTTTTCTGTGTGCTTAAAGTAAAGCACTTTACAGCCCCAATGGTTTACAGCCAGGCATTAAATGAGCGAAACCTAATTGAAGTTTTAATTAAAATTCCTGTAATTAGCTTTGAGGATGGATTGTCCATTGTGGGACAAATGCTATTTCCTCATTGCATTTTCAAAATTAATTTTTTTGTTATTTTAATGATGTAGTAGGTTTAGCTGCTAGATTTTCTAAGTTTATAATGGGCGTTTATGACTCAAATTATCAGAAGGATACAAGTTTCTGTCTGGATTTAAATTCTAGAGAACTTAAAATTGTAGGAATCAAAGTAATCCTATGGGAAATGCTTTCAGCTCTTTTAGAGTTTGATGTGTCCAAAGTATCACATCTGAAGACTGTTTAAAGCAATTATGATGATGGGTTCCTAATTCTTTATCCATTATAGTTCCATAAAATAAATTCAGGTTACACTAGTGCGTTTAGTTGAGACATTTTTCACATAAGCAGAAATATACTGCATATTTATATGATCTATGTAATTTCATGAAGTATCTTTTTTATACTTAGTCAACAATATACAGTGGGGAAAATAAGTATTTGATCTAAAAATAAAAAACAGAAAATCACATTGTATTATTTTGAAATAATGAAATTGTACTTTATTGAATGTAATAAGTATATGATCACATACCATCCAGGAAGAATTATGTCTCTCACATCCCTCCTACTCTGCACTTATTACCTATATTAATTGTACCTGTTTACCTGTATAAAAGATACCTGTCCACACACTCAATGAATCATACTGCAACCTCTCCTCAATGACCAAGACCAAAGAGCTGTCGGAGGGCATCTGGGACAAAATTCTAGACCTGCAAAAGGCTGTGATGAGCTACAGGTCAATAGGTAAGCAGCTTGGTGAGAAGGCAACAACTGTTGGCACAATTATTGGAAAATGGAAGAAACACAAGATGACTGTAAATCTTCCTCAGTCTGGAACTCCATGCAAGAACTTGCCTCGTGGGGTAAGAATGATTCAGAGAAAGGTCAGGAATCAGCCTGGAACTACAGAGGAGGGCCTGGTCATTGACCTTAATAGAGCTGGGACCACAGTCTCAAACATTACTGTTAGTAAAAAGCTACGTTGTCATGGATTAAAATCCTGCAGGACACGCAAGGTCCTCTTCTCAAGTCAGCACATGTGCAGGCCCATTTGAAGTTTGCCAATGACCATCTGTGTCAAATATAGAATACAATTTGGACAAAGTCTTGTTCTTGGGTGCAAGGAAACACAGAAGACACATGCTTGTTTAAGTAGATCTTGTATTACTTCATACAAGTAAGGGTTAACACAGTTGCAGGTACAAATGCAGAAGACAAGAAAGGCAGGATTAACCTTAAGTCCAGCAAAATCACAGGAAAAGTTTCAAGTCTCTCTCTCTTACTTCCCTTGCAAATTTTGATGGTAAGCTGAGAGATTCCTGAGTCTACACCTGTCCAAAGATCTGAAGTAGAAGGTGTTTGAGATAATAAGTCCAAGACTTCCAGAAGCCAGGTCACAGGTAAACTGCAGACTTGATTCTGAAGCACTGCTTGAGCAGCTGATGCTGCTTAAAAGGGCAAGTGGCAGAGAACAGGGTGGAAACATAGAAACTGAAAACTTCATACTGGTTAAGGGCAAGGTAGATGCAGCAAGACAGAAAGCAAAATGGCTGACAGGGAAAATTATTCAATTAAAAATAACAGCAGATATGGCAAAGAGTCTAAAAAACCTTACATTACTCCCATCATAGGGACAGTCTCCGGATGACCCCTGACCAGGCTTGTCTGGGTACCTCAGATGGAACTGGCGAAGTTAGCGAGCAGCATTAATGTTATTAACCGGTTCCCATGAGTTGTCTTCAACTGAGTAGCCCTGCCACTTAATCAGATATTGTAGCTGATTTCTATGCAACCTGGAATTCAGAATCTTTTCCACTACAAATTCCTCCTGACTAGTGTTGAGCGATACCGTCCGATACTTGAAAGTATCGGTATCGGAAAGTATCGGCCGATACCGGCAAAGTATCGGATCTAATCCGATACCGATACCCGATACCAATACAAGTCAATGGGACACCAGGTATCGAACGGTATCCTGTATGGTTCCCAGGGTCTGAAGGAGAGGAAACTCTCCTTCAGGCCCTGGGATCCATATCAATGTGTAAAAGAAAGAACTAAAATAAAAAATAGGGATATACTCACCCTCTGACGCGCCCTGGACTTTACCGCCATAACCGGGAGCCGTTGTACCTAAGAATGCGCGCTTGAAGGGCATTAGATGACGTCACTGCGCTCTGATTGGTCCGTAGCGGTCGCGTGACCGCTACGTGACCAATCACAAAGCCGTGACGTCACCTAAGGTCTTTCAAGCGCTTGAAATACCTTAGAAGACGTCCGCAGCTTCTGATTGGTCGCGTAGCGGTCGCGTGACCGCTACGTGACCAATCACAAAGCCGTGACGTCACCTAAGGTCTTTCAAGCGCGCATTCTTAGGTACAACGGCTCCCGGTTACGGCGGTAAAGTCCAGGGGCCGCCGGAGAGGTGAGTATATCCCTATTTTTTATTTTAATTCTTTCTTTTACACATTGATATTAATCCTGATACCGATTCCCGATACCACAAAAGTATCGGATCTCGGTATCGGAATTCCGATACCGCAGGTATCGGCCGATACCCGATACTTGCGGTATCGGAATGCTCAACACTACTCCTGACCATCAATGAGCACTGGATCAGGACGAGGAGAAGAAGGTCCAGGAAACGTATTGGGTATTGCTGCCATTAGTAGTGAAACATGAAAACCACGGTGAATTATCATAGTTCTGGGCAGACAAAGACAAAAAGCCATGGCACTTACAATTTTACTGATCTTATTGGGACCAATGTACTTATGTCCCAATTTGGATGATGGAATCCTCAACTTAAGGTTCTTAGTTGACAGCCAGACCAAGTCTCCTAGCTTAAATGCTGGTGAAGGTTTACGAAACTTATCTGCTGCTCTCTTATACCTCTCCTGAGCCGATTCCAGATTCTCCTTTAGAAGATCAACATTCCGTTGTAGAGAAGCGATTCTGATGGCAACAGCTGGCAAAGGTGCATCTATAGGAAATCGAGGAAGTATGTTAGAATGAGAACCTAGGTTAGCATAAAATGGAGACTGCTTAGTTGAAGTGCTCTGAGAGTTATTATAAGAAAACAGCCAGTGGAAGTAAATAAACCCAATCATCTGGTAGGTGGCAGATAAAGCGGCGGAGATACTGCTCCAGGGTCTGGTTGGTCCGTATTGTCTGACCACTAGTCTGAGGATGAAAGGCAGAAGAAAGGTTTACTTTAATGTCCAATGCAGCACAGATATTCTGCCAAAACCTTAAAGTGAATTGCACCCCTGATCAGAAATGACCTAATCCGGCACTCCGTGCAAGCAAATCGCATTTTGAATTATTAAATCCAAAGTCTGTCTAGCAATGGGTATGCCGCTACTGGGAATAAAGTGAACTGCCTTTGTCAAATGATCCACCACCACCAGATGGTGTTTTTGCCTTCAGAGATTGGCAACTCCACAATGAACTCCATGGAAAAGGATCCCCATGGACCGGATGGGGTGGGTAGAGGTTGTAATAGACCCAACGGCAAAGAATGTGGTGTCTTGCATCTTACACACACTTCACATGAAGTGATATACACTCACCGGCCACTTTATTAGGTACACCATGCTAGTAACGGGTTGGACCCCCTTTTGCCTTCAGAACTGCCTCAATTCTTCGTGGCATAGATTCAACAAGGTGCTGGAAGCGTTCCTCAGAGATTTTGGTCCATATTGACATGATGGCATCACACAGTTGCCGCAGATTTGTCGGCTGCACATTCCAAAGATGCTCCATACAAGGCAGGATGGATCCATGCTTTCATGTTGTTTACGCCAAATTCTGACCCTACCATCCGAATGTCGCAGCAGAAATCGAGACTCATCAGACCAAGCAACATTTTTCCAATCTTCTACTGTCCAATTTCGATGAGCTTGTACAAATTGTAGCCTCAGTTTCCTGTTCTTAGCTGAAAGGAGTGGTACCCGGTGTGGTCTTCTGCTGCTGTAGCCCATCTGCCTCAAAGTTCAACGCACTGTGCGTTCAGAGATGCTCTTAGGCCTACCTTGGTTGTAACGGGTGGCGATTTGAGTCACTGTTGCCTTTCTATCAGCTCGAACCAGTCTGCCCATTCTCCTCTGACCTCTGGCATCAACAAGGCATTTCCGCCCACAGAACTGCCGCTCACTGGATTTTTTTTCTTTTTTGGACCATTCTCTGTAAACCCTAGAGATGGTTGTGCGTGAAAATCCCAGTAGATCAGCAGTTTCTGAAATACTCAGACCAGCCCTTCTGGCACCAACAACCATGCCACGTTCAAGGGCACTCAAATCACCTTTCTTCCCCATACTGATGCTCGGTTTGAACTGCAGGAGATTGTCTTGACCATGTCTACATGCCTAAATGCACTGAGTTGCCGCCATGTGATTGGCTGATTAGAAATTAAGTGTTAACAAGAAGTTGGACAGGTGTACCTAATAAAGTGGCCGGTGAGTGTAATTTAGAACATCTGTTCTGTAAGACCACCAATATAAATGAGAAAGAAACACTTGAGTATTTAGAACTCCTCTATGTCCAGCTATCTTAGAGTTGTGGACAAGTTGCAGTACTCTCAATCTGACCATTTCAGGTATATATAGGCATTGCCCCTGAATTCATACACCATTCTTATAAACAAGACTTACGTCCCTAGGGGTTGTTCCAACAAGGAATCCGAATGGTATGCCTCCTTGATGTCATTAAGTAGGTCTTGATTATGAATCACCCCCAGGAACCAGGAATCAGCAAGAATAGTCTTAGAAGAAGTGTGTGGAGAGGTCTCAGTTGAATGTATCCTAGAGAGTGCATTGGCCTTTCAATTGTGCGATCTCAGCCTATAAGAGATTACAAAATTGAATTGATTTAAGAACAGACTCCAACGAGCCTGGCGAGGATTCAGGCACTTAGCTGATCTGATAAATTCAAGATTGCGATGGTCGGTCAGAGGGACTATCTGCTGTTCAGCTCCCTTAATATGATGTCTTTATTCCTAGAAGGCAGTAATGATGGTCAATAATTCTCTATTGCCCACATCATAGTTCTTTTCTTCTGCAGACAACTGCTGGGAAAAGAAAGCACAGGGATGCAAAACATTCTTCTCACCTGTTCTCTGGGAGAGAATAGCTCTGATGGCATAGTCTGAGGCATCCACGTCTACTATGAAGGCAAGTTCTGGGTTGGGATGCGCTAGGATAGGTGTTGTGGTAAATTTCCTCTTCAGACGAGAAAACACTTCTTGGGCTTGAGGCGTCCAGGTAAACATAGACCTTCTGCGGGTAAGTTGTGTGATAGGTGACACTACCTCAGAAAAGTTCCAATAATATGCCTGTAGAAATTGGCAAACCCGATGAAGCGCTGTACTTCCTTCACATTCTTAGTAACCGGCCAGTTCTTGATGGCTCGGGTGCTCGTTGCTCTGGTCGAGCAAATTGAAATACTCGGGTACTCGACCCAAGCACCGAGCCCAATGTAAGTCTATGGGAAACCCGAGCATTTTTACTGCGATCCCCCTGGGGTCCTTTTAAGGTCCAAAAACATCTGAAAATGATGGAAACACTGCTCAAATGACACGGGAACATCATGGGGATCGCCCCTGGAAGAATTTCTGACTCATAGGTCACAGCTGTAAACAATGTTGTCAGAGTTTCACGACATTTTTACAGGCGCACCAAAAAACATACAAAAACGAAAGCAAAATGGATTTTGATGGGAAATATGTTAAGGAACATCTTCTCCAGGGTAATGAATTATATAAAGCAAAATAACTAACCCCAACCAAAAATGTTTCTCCATCACTTGGGCTATGTTCACACGCAGTGTTTTTGATACGTTTTTCAACTTTAGCATTGCTTTCAACCAATACAAATGCATTCACTGGGTATTGTCATTGTAACATTTAACAACCCTAGATGGTCATGTGTTGTGTGACACATAAGCAGACACATCTTGTTTCATTTATGAAGGAGGGACTCTTAAAGTCACAAAGCCTATTTTTTTGAGGGGCATCAGACGGCATTAATGTTCTTATAGGGCCATTAAAGAGTGGGTCTCCTATACCGTTATTGCCTATGCAGTGAGTGGCTGGGCTGCCAAAAATTGTGACGCACTCCAATACCCCTTTCACAAGACGCACAGGAGGGCCTCCTGAAAAAATGTTACAATGAATGCAAGGCCTGCCCTGCCCCAAAGTTACATGCACACCAATAACCGTTTCTGCAGATGTACTTGAGGGCTTCATGTCAAAATTGTTCTCATTAGAAGAAAGTGTGTCTCCAATACTGTTTTCTCATGCATTGAATGCAAGGCCTGGCCTGTCAAAAAGTTACATGCGCCCCAATAAGCCTTTCATCAGACGTACTTTACTGCATCATGACAGAATTGTTCCCATTAGAAGAAAGTGTATCTCCCATACTGTTTTCTTATGTATTGAATGCAAGGCCTGCCCTGCACCAATGTTGCATGCACCCCAAAAACGATTCAGCAGATGTACTTTACCACCTTATGACAAAGTCTTCCCTATTAAAGGAAAGTGTGTCTCCCATACTGTTTGCTTATGTATTGAATGCAAGGCCTAGCTTGTCCCAAAGTTATATGCACCCTAAGAAGCCTTTCAGCAGATGTACTTTACAAATTTGTTCCCATTAGAAGAAAGTGTGTCTCCCGTACTGTTTGCTTATGCACTGAATGCAAGGCCTGGCCTGCACCAATGTTACATGCACCCTAATAACCCTTTGAAACCACGTACTGGATGGCCACATGAAACAAAAGTTTCCTTTATTCTTTTTTTTGATGACCATAAAGTTTGTCCATGAAGTGAATGCAAGGCCTGGCCCTAATTTGTATGTACCACAATCCCCCTTTTTAAGAAACGAGGAGTGTTTCATAAAAAAAAATTCACATTACAAATGGAGCGCTTCACCTATACTTGGAATGCCCATACACTAAGGGTACCGTCTCACAGTGGCACTTTGGTCGCTATTACGGCACGATCCGTGACGTTCCAGCGATATAGTTACGATCTCGCTGTGTCTGACACGCTACTGCGATCAGGGACCCCGCTGAGAATCGTACGTCGTAGCAGATCGTTTGAAACTTTATTTCGTCGCTGGATCACCCACTGACATCGCTGCATCGGCGTGTGTGACGCCGATGCAGAGATGTCTTCACTGGTAACCAGGGTAAATATCGCGCAGGGCCGCGCTTAGTAACCCGATGTTTACCCTGGTTACCATTGTAAATGTAAAAAAAAAAAAAAAAACACTACATACTTACATTCCGGTGCCTGTCACGTCCCCGGGCGACCGCTTCCCTGCACTCCTCCTGCATCCTGTGTCAGCGCCGGCCAGCCATATATCAGAGCACAGCGGTGACGTCACCGCTCTGCTTTACGGCCGCGCTTACACAGGATGCAGGAGGAGTGCAGGGAAGCGGACGCCCGGGGACGTGACAGGCACCGGAATGTGAGTATGTGGGTTTTTTTTACATTTACAATGGTAACCAGGGTAAACATCGGGTTACTAAGCGCGGCCCTGCGCTTAGTAACCCGATGTTTACCCTGGTTACCCGGGGACCTCGGCATCGTTGGTCGCTGGAGAGCTGTCTGTGTGACATCTCTCCAGCGACCACACAACGACTTTCCAACGATCACGGCCAGATCGTATCGCTGGTCGTGATCGTTGGAAAGTTGCAGAGTGTGACGGTACCCTAAGTGTATGGGCTGACAAACATTTCCCCCTGGGGGGTACATATCAACATAAGGTGTAATTTTTTGTTTTAACCCCTTCACCCCCGGAGCTTTTTCCGTTTTTCCGTTTTCGTTTTTCGCTCCCCTCCTTCCCAGAGCCATAACTTTTTTATTTTTCCGTCAATTTGGCCATGTGAGGGCTTATTTTTTGCGGGACGAGTTTGAACGACATCATTGGTTTTACCATGTCGTGTACTAGAAAACTGGAAAAAAATTCCAAGTGCAGTGAAATTGCAAAAAAAGTGCAATCCCACACTTGTTTTTTGCTTGCCTATTTTGCTAGGTTCACTAAATGCTAAAACTGACCTGCCATTATGATTCTCCAGGTCAGTACGAGTTCATAGACACCTAACATGACTAGGTTATTTTTCACCTAAGTGGTGAAAAAAAATTCCAAACTTTGCAAAAAACAAAACAAAACAAAATTGCGCCATTTTCCGATACTCGTAGCGTCTCCATTTTTCGTGATCTGGGGTCAGGTGAGGGCTTATTTTTTGCGTGCCGAGCTGGCATTTTTAATGATAGCATTTTGGTGCAGATACGTTCTTTTGATCGCCCGTTATTGCATTTTAATGCAATGTCATGGCGACCAAAAAAACGTAAATCTGGCGTTTCGATTTTTTTTCTCACTACGCCGTTTAGCGATCAGGTTAATGCTTTTTTTTATTGATAGATCGGGCGATTCTGAACGCGGCGATACCAAATATGTGTAGGTTGGGTTTTTTTTTTATTGATTTATTTTGATTGGGGCGAAAGGGGGGTGATTTAAACTTTTATATTTTTTTTTATTTTTTTCACATTTTTTTTTGCTTTTTTTTTTTACTTTTGCCATGCTTCTATAGCCTCCATGGGAGGCTAGAAGCAGGCACAGCCCGATCGGCTCTGCTATGCAGCAGCGATCATAAGATCGCTGCTACACAGCAGAATTACAGGTGTGCTGTGAGCGCCGACCACAGGGTGGCGCTCACAGCTGCCGAGGATCAGTAACCATAGAGGTCTCCAGGACCTCTATGGTTACAATGTACAAGCATCGCCGACCCCCGATCATGTGACGGGGGTCGGCGATGCGCTCATATCCGGCCACACGGCCGGATGCGGTAGTTAAATGCCGCTGTCTGCGTTTGACAGCGGCATTTAACTAGTTAATAGCAGCGGGTGATCGCTATTTCACCCGCCGCTATTGCGCGCACATGTCAGCTGTAAAAAACAGCTGACATGTCGCGACTTTGATGTGCGCTCACCGCCGGAGCACACATCAAAGCGGGGGTCCCGACATGTGACGTACTATACCGTCACATGTCGGGAAGGGGTTAAGGGGCATCATAAACACCTTGGAAAACAGTAATGTGGTTTCGTACACAGTTGCTGCTGGGAAGGTGCAGGTTTTTAGTTAAAATATAGAGGACCATTCATTGGATGAAGTGATCAAGAAAAGGGGCATCGTGACGACAGTAATGGTAACATACAGGATTAATAACAGCAGAGGCTATGGGAGGTATGAGATCCAGGATACAGGCTACAATGATTAGTCATTTAGCCCGCCCACCACCAATTACCAGAATGTATTTCATGCCTGTCAGAAGATCGGTGTAACAGATGCGCATGTGAAGCTCTGCACAAAAAGTACCTGTAAAACATATGTTGCCAAAGATGCACGTGTCTGTATAAAGGACAAAGTGCAACATGTTTGTGAGATGCTGAATTAGAGAAGCAGATCAGTGTTGGAGGAAAACCAAACAAACTGATAGATGCTCATGAAAAACTAAGTTTAAAGAGGAGTGCACCGTCTGTAACTATCAACACACCCGTGGCACAAGGTTCTTCATCTTCACCTATACATATTACCAATATTATCCAAATGTCAGAGCCAAAAATTATTTGTTCTAGTGTAAAGAACACTGTTAATGGAATGCCACTAAACGTAGATAACCACGACCGTAGGAAACACCAGATTTCCTCTTTACAAGGTATGGACGATGATGGTATTGATGACGATTTTGAACTTTACCACATCCCCATCAAGAAGATAATGATCACAGCTACAAACAATGTGCAAAAAAGGCTGTGAATGTCTGGAAATTAATTTTCTCTTGGGCAAACTTTCCCTTTTACTAAAGTGGTACCGAATGATACATACACAGCTCTCATGTCTACTCAGCGTTAGATGGTTGAAAGATGATGTATTCTGTTTTGTCCATGTCCATTTTTTGAAAGCGAGAAGAAAAGAAGAATGAAATAGCAGGAAGTCATGTGATTTTGGTAAGGAAGGAGGTGATGTCAGGTACAGATAGGTACATCGTTTTGTCTTCGGCGTACTGATAATATTGCAAACAGTGCCATTACATGAGCTGTTCCAGGCCGAAGATGTAGATGAAGAAGAGTAGTGGGTCCTAGAACTTAGACTTGGGGAACACCAAAAAACAGGGGTCGAGATGAGGAGGTGGTGTGGGAGATGAAGACAATGAATGTCTCCATAATGGTCCGTTTGTTTTTTAAAGACTCTCTCAATAACCCCACAAAGGCCATTTGCACCTCCATGTCCGCATCAGCAGGGGTAGCAAAACTACCAGCCTAACCACCACCAGCATGAACATTCACATGGCAGGAAAACACCCGACTTTGTGTGCTGAACACCAGGCTCCATGAACAGAGTCTGCAGGTGATACCATTGCTTCTTCTGCTGTTGTGCGTGCAAGCCAATCCCCTGTCCATGGTGAATGCAAAGATGCCTCCTGCCCTGCATCTGTAGTTGCACACATGTAAGAGGGTGGTGCTGTTATGGACAGTAAGGAACACGCTGTCACTTTAAGAGACTGCACCCCCTTGTCTGGTGTGATGGAATGTTCTGCTTCTCCACTACAATAGATTGTGTGAATTAGCTGGACTGTGAAGATGGCAGGGGTGGAGCCTAAACAGCCTGTGAGAGCTGAATCTGCTGCAGAGAGAACTTTGTGCTGTTTTCTGCAAGAGAGGGCCCACAGCCTGTAACGGAGTGGACTTGTGAAATTCGACAGACTTTTCTGGGTGCAGCAACAGTGGCTGTCCTGTGTGAGATTGAGAAACCACCAAGATACCGAGAAAGGGATTTACAGTTTCCAGGAGCACCTCCAGGACCCAGAAGCAAGGAGAAGACCATGTTTCACGGAGCTGGCAGAAAGCCGTGCACACCACCATACTAGACTGTTGGGGGCCCCCCGGGACTGGATCTGAGTCCCCAACATCATCATGAGTTTGTTCCTGTTTTGTGCACATGTTAGGGCCTAGTGTAGGTGTAGCGCCCCCTCTGCCGCAGGGCCGAGGGGCACCCGGTACTGGGCCTCTGTGTCTCGGTTCTGGGGTTGTCAGGTGGCTGGTCCCGGTCCGTGACCCTGCTGAGGGGCGCCCAGTGAAAGTTGAGAATGTGATGAGGTTGTGGTGTGGTGCAGGTTGCAGTAAATAACGAGGACACCAGGTTGCAGTCTCTTTACCTCTTTACTGAAGGCTTCGGGATCCTCAGTCCGGAATACGGTTACCTGGGTGTTGTGATTTTGCTTTTTGCTCCCTCTAGTGGTCATTAGTGATTTGACTCTGGAGCTTCTGTCTTTTCCTATATCCTCACCTGGGCCATTAGTTCAGGGGCGTTGCTATATAAGCTCCCTGGACCTTCAGTTCAATGCCTGGCATCGTTGAAATCAGAGCTAATCTGTTGTGCTCTTGTCCTATGATCCTGGTTCCTGTAATTCAAGCTAAGTCTGCTTTCTTGCTTTTTGCTTTTGTTTTGTTTGGTATTTTTGCCCAGCTTGTTCCAATCTGTATCCTGACCTTTGCTGGAAGCTCTAGGGGGCTGGTGTTCTCCCCCCGGACCGTTAGACGGTTCGGGGGTTCTTGAATCTCCAGTGTGGATTTTTATAGGGTTTTTGTTGACCAGATAAGTTATCTTGCTATATTCTGCTATTAGTAAGCTGGCCTCTCTTTGCTGAACCTGGTTCATTTCTGTGTTTGTCATTTCCTCTTACCTCACCGTTATTATTTGTGGGGGGCTTGTATCTTGCTTTGGGGTCCCTTTCTCTGGAGGCAAGAGAGGTCTTTGTTTTCTTCTCCTAGGGGTAGTTAGATTCTCCGGCTGGCGCGAGACATCTAGCGATCACCGTAGGCATGATCCCCGGCTACTTCTAGTGTTGGCGTTAGGAGTAGCTATTTGGTCAACCCAGTTACCACAGCCCTATGAGCTGGATTTTTGAATCTCGCAGACTTACACGTTCCTCTGAGACCCTGTCCACTGGGGTCATAACAGTATGCCAGGCCAGTATTAAATGTTTAATGCATTACAGAAGTGGGATTATAAGAAAGAAAATTTTGAGTTTTTTTTCCCTCTCTCATTTTTTTTTTTTTTTTCTTTTCCCCTTTACCTCAGAGTGGCTTAAGCTTGCTGCAGACATGAATGTCCAGACCTTGATTACAAGTGTGGACCAGCTTGCCGCTCGTGTGCAGGGTATACAAGATTATGTTACCAGAAATCCTAGGTCTGAACCCAAGATTCCGATTCCTGAACTGTTTTCAGGAGACCGATTTAAGTTTAGGAATTTCAGGAATAATTGTAAATTGTTTTTGTCCCTGAAACCTTGTTCGTCTGGAGACTCTGCTCAACAAGTAAAAATTGTTATTTCATTCTTACGGGGTGACCCTCAAGATTGGGCTTTTTCGTTGGCGCCAGGAGATCCGGCATTGGCTGATATTGATGTGTTTCTTCTGGCGCTCGGTTTACTTTATGAGGAACCCAATCTTGAGATTCAGGCAGAGAAAGCCTTGCTGGCTATGTCTCAGGGCCAGGACGAGGCTGAGGTGTATTGCCAAAAATTTCGGAAATGGTCCGTGCTGACACATTGGAACGAGTGTGCACTGGCCGCTAATTTTAGAAATGGCCTTTCTGAGGCCATTAAGAATGTTATGGTGGGTTTTCCCATTCCCACAGGTCTGAATGATACCATGTCCCTGGCTATTCAAATTGACCGGCGGTTGCGGGAGCGCAAAACCGCAAATTCCCTCATGTTGTTGTCTGAACAGACACCTGATGTGATGCAATGTGATAGAAAAACCGCAAATTCCCTCATGGTGTTGTCTGAACGGACACCTGATTTGATGCAATGTGATAGAATCTTGACTAGAAATGAGAGGAAAATTCATAGACGCCGGAATGGCTTGTGCTACTACTGTGGTGATTCTACACATGTTATCTCAGCATGCTCTAAACGTATATCTAAGGTTGTTAGTCCTGTCACCGTTGGTAATTTGCATCCTAAGTTTATTCTGTCTGTAACTTTGATTTGCTCACTGTCATCTTATCCTGTCATGGCGTTTGTAGATTCAGGTGCTGCCCTGAGTCTTATGGATCTCTCATTTGCTAAGCGCTGTGGTTTTATTCTTGAACCATTAGAAAATCCTATTCCTCTTAGGGGTATTGATGCTACGCCATTAGCAGAAAATAAACCTCAGTATTGGACACAGGTTACCATGTGCATGACTCCTGAACACCGCGAGGTGATACGTTTTCTCGTTCTACATAAAATGCATGATTTGGTTGTTTTGGGGCTGCCATGGTTACAGACCCATAATCCAGTCCTTGACTGGAAGGCTATGTCAGTGTCTAGTTGGGGCTGTCGTGGTATTCATGAGGATTCCCTGCCTGTGTCTATTGCTTCTTCTACACCTTCGGAAGTTCCGGAGTATTTGTCTGATTATCAGGATGTCTTTAGCGAGTCCAGGTCCAGTGCATTGCCTCCTCATAGGGAATGTGACTGTGCAATAGATTTGATTCCAGGCAGTAAATTTCCTAAGGGAAGACTTTTTAATCTGTCGATACCTGAACATACCGCTATGCGTTCATATATCAAGGAGTCTCTGGAGAAAGGACACATCCGTCCGTCTTCTTCCCCTCTTGGTGCGGGATTCTTTTTTGTGGCTAAAAAGGACGGATCTTTGAGGCCTTGTATTGACTATCGGCTTTTAAATAAGATCACTGTCAAATTTCAGTATCCTTTGCCGCTGTTGTCTGACTTGTTTGCCCGGATTAAAGGTGCCAAGTGGTTTACCAAGATAGACCTTCGTGGTGCGTACAACCTTGTGCGCATTAAGCAAGGGGATGAATGGAAAACCGCATTCAATACGCCCGAAGGTCATTTTGAGTACTTGGTGATGCCTTTTGGGCTCTCTAATGCCCCTTCAGTTTTTCAGTCCTTTATGCATGACATTTTCCGGAACTATCTGGATAAATTTTTGATCGTTTATCTGGATGATATTCTGGTTTTTTCTGATAATTGGGACTCGCATGTGGAGCAGGTCAGGATGGTCTTTAAAATTTTGCGTGAAAATTCTTTGTCAAGGGCTCAAAGTGTCTTTTTGGTGTACAGAAGGTTCCCTTTTTGGGGTTCATTTTTCCCCCTTCTGCTGTGGAGATGGACCCAGTCAAGGTCCGAGCTATTCTTGATTGGACTCAGCCCTCGTCAGTTAAGAGTCTTCAGAAGTTCTTGGGTTTCGCTAACTTCTACCGTCGTTTTATCGCTAACTTTTCTAGCATTGTGAAACCCTTGACGGATATGACCAAGAAGGGCTCCGATGTGGTTAATTGGGCTCCTGCTGCCGTGGAGGCTTTCCAGGAGTTGAAACGTCGGTTTACTTCGGCGCATGTTTTGTGCCAGCCTGATGTCTCGCTTCCCTTTCAGGTTGAGGTGGATGCTTCAGAGATTGGAGCAGGGGCCGTTTTGTCGCAGAGAGGCCCTGGTTGCTCTGTTATGAGACCTTGCGCCTTTTTCTCTAGGAAGTTTTCGCCTGCGGAGCGAAATTATGATGTGGGCAATCGGGAGTTGTTGGCCATGAAATGGGCATTTGAGGAGTGGCGTCATTGGCTTGAGGGTGCTAAGCATCGTGTGGTGGTCTTGACTGATCACAAAAATCTGATGTATCTCGAGTCTGCTAATTGCCTGAATCCTAGACAGGCCCGCTGGTCATTGTTTTTCTCCCGTTTTGACTTTGTTGTCTCGTATTTACCAGGTTCAAAAAATGTGAAGGCCGATGCTCTTTCCAGGAGCTTTGTGCCTGATGCTCCTGGAGTCGCTGAACCTGTTGGTATTCTTAAGGATGGTATTATCTTGTCAGCTATTTCTCCTGATCTGCGACGTGTGTTGCAGAGATTTCAGGCTGATAGGCCTGATTCTTGTCCACCTGACAGACTGTTTGTGCCTGATAAGTGGACCAGCAGAGTCATTTCCGAGGTTCATTCCTCGGTGTTGGCAGGTCACCCAGGAATTTTTGGCACCAGAGATCTGGTGGCCAGATCCTTTTGGTGGCCTTCCTTGTCTAGGGATGTGCGGTCATTTGTACAGTCCTGTGGGACTTGTGCTCGAGCTAAGCCTTGCTGTTCTCGTGCCAGCGGGTTGCTCTTGCCCTTGCCTGTCCCTAAGAGACCTTGGACACATATCTCCATGGATTTCATTTCTGATCTTCCGGTGTCTCAAGGCATGTCTGTTATCTGGGTGATATGTGATCGCTTCTCCAAGATGGTCCATTTGGTTCCTTTGCCTAAGCTGCCTTCCTCTTCCGATCTGGTTCCTGTGTTTTTCCAGAACGTGGTTCGTTTGCACGGCATCCCTGAGAATATTGTGTCAGACAGAGGATCCCAGTTCGTTTCCAGATTATGGCGATCCTTTTGTAGTAGGATGGGCATTGACTTGTCGTTTTCGTCTGCTTTCCATCCTCAGACTAATGGACAGACGGAGCGAACTAATCAGACTTTGGAGGCTTATTTGAGGTGTTTTGTCTCTGCTGATCAGGACGATTGGGTGACCTTCTTGCCGTTGGCTGAGTTTGCCCTTAATAATCGGGCTAGTTCCGCCACCTTGGTTTCGCCGTTTTTCTGCAACTCTGGTTTCCACCCTCGTTTTTCTTCGGGTCATGTGGAACCTTCTGACTGCCCTGGGGTGGATTCTGTGGTGGATAGGTTGCAGCGGATCTGGAATCTTGTGGTGGACAACTTGAAGTTGTCACAGGAGAGGGCTCAGCGCTTTGCCAACCGCCGCCGCGGTGTGGGTCCCCAACTACGTGTTGGGGATTTGGTGTGGCTTTCTTCCCGCTTTGTTCCTATGAAGGTTTCCTCTCCCAAATTTAAACCTCATTTTATTGGTCCTTACAAGATATTGGAAATCCTTAATCCTGTATCCTTTCGCCTGGATCTTCCTGTGTCGTTTGCTATCCACAACGTGTTTCATAGGTCCTTGTTGCGGCGGTATGTTGTGCCTGTGGTTCCTTCTGCTGAGCCTCCTGCTCCGGTGTTGGTTGAGGGCGAGTTGGAGTACGTGGTGGAGAAGATCTTGGATTCTCGTCTCTCCAGGCGGAGGCTTCAGTACCTGGTCAAGTGGAAGGGCTATGGTCAGGAAGATAATTCCTGGGTGGTCGCCTCTGATGTTCATGCGGCCGATTTAGTTCGTGCCTTTCACGCCGCTCGTCCTGATCGCCCTGGTGGTCGTGGTGAGGGTTCGGTGACCCCTCACTAAGGGGGGGGTACTGTTGTGATTTTGCTTTTTGCTCCCTCTAGTGGTCATTAGTGATTTGACTCTGGAGCTTCTGTCTTTTCCTATATCCTCACCTGGGCCGTTAGTTCAGGGGCGTTGCTATATAAGCTCCCTGGACCTTCAGTTCAATGCCTGGCATCATTGAAATCAGAGCTAATCTGTTGTGCTCTTGTCCTATGATCCTGGTTCCTGTGTCATGATCTCAATGGCAAGAGAACATAGCATAAGCATATATAGGAACTAGCTCTTGGAAGATGGGAACTGAGCTGACCATGAACTAAACCTAACGCACAACTAGCAGTGGCCGGGTAGCATGCCTACGTTGATTCTAGATGCCCAGCCCAGCCGGAGGACTAAATAAAGCTAGCAGAGGAAAATATTAGTCCTAGCTCACCTCTAGAGAAATACCCCGAAAGGAGACAGAGGCCCCCCACATGTATTGGCGGTGAGTTGAGATGAAATAACAAACGTAGTATGAAAATAGGTTTAGCAAATTTGAGGTCCACTTACTACATAGCAGAAGACAGAAAGGACACTTTCATGGTCAGCTGAAAACCCTATCAAAAACACCATCCAGAAATTACTTTAAAACTCTGGCATTAACTCATAACACCAGAGTGGCAATTCCCGTTCACAAGAGCTTTCCAGACACAGTAACGAAACTACAGCTGTGAACTGGAACAAAATGCAAAAACAAACATGGACAAGAGTCCAACTTATCTAGTAGTTGTCTAGGAGCAGGAACAAGCACAGAGAGGCTTCTGATAACATTGCCGACCGGCAAGCAACTAACAGAGCAGCAAGGTTATATAGCGACTCCCACATCTTGATGGGAACAGGTGAACAGAGAAGATGAAGACACCAGTTCAATTCCACCAGTAGCCACCGGGGGAGCCCAGAATCCAAATTCACAACAGTACCCCCCCCTCAAGGAGGGGGCACCGAACCCTCACCAGAACCACCAGGGCGATCAGGATGGGCCCTATGAAAGGCACGAACCAGATCGGAGGCATGAACATCAGATGCATTCACCCAAGAATTATCCTCCTGGCCGTATCCCTTCCACTTGACCAGATACTGGAGTCTCCGTCTGGAAACACGAGAGTCCAAGATTTTCTCCACAACGTACTCCAACTCACCCTCAACCAACACCGGAGCAGGAGGCTCAACGGAAGGCACAACCGGTACCTCATACCTGCGCAATAATGACCGATGAAAAACGTTATGAATAGAAAAGGATGCAGGGAGGTCCAAACGGAAGGAAACAGGGTTAAGAATCTCCAATATCTTATACGGGCCGATAAACCGAGGCTTAAACTTAGGAGAAGAGACCCTCATAGGGACAAAACGAGAAGACAACCACACCAAATCCCCAACAGAAAGCCGAGGACCAACACGACGGTGGCGGTTGGCAAAAAGCTGAGTCTTCTCCTGGGACAACCTCAAATTGTCCACCACCTGCCCCCAGATCTGATGCAATCTCTCCACCACAGCATCCACTCCAGGACAATCCGAAGATTCCACCTGACCAGAGGAAAATCGAGGATGAAACCCCGAATTACAGAAAAACGGGGACACCAAAGTGGCAGAGCTGGCCCGATTATTGAGAGCGAACTCCGCCAATGGCAAAAAAGCAACCCAATCATCCTGGTCAGCAGACACAAAACACCTCAGATATGTCTCCAGGGTCTGATTAATCCGCTCGGTCTGGCCATTCGTCTGAGGATGGAAAGCGGACGAAAAAGATAAATCTATGCCCATCCTAGCACAGAATGCCCGCCAAAATCTAGACACGAATTGGGTCCCTCTGTCAGAAACGATATTCTCAGGAATACCATGCAAACGAACAACATTTTGAAAAAACAGAGGAACCAACTCGGAAGAAGAAGGTAACTTGGGCAGAGGAACCAAATGGACCATCTTAGAAAAACGGTCACACACCACCCAGATGACAGACATCTTCTGAGAAACAGGCAGATCTGAAATAAAATCCATCGAGATGTGCGTCCAAGGCCTCTTAGGAATAGGCAAGGGCAACAATAATCCACTAGCCCGAGAACAACAAGGCTTGGCCCGAGCACAAACGTCACAAGACTGCACAAAGCCTCGCACATCTCGTGACAGGGAAGGCCACCAGAAGGACCTTGCCACCAAATCCCTGGTACCAAAAATGCCAGGATGACCTGCCAACGCAGAAGAATGAACCTCAGAGATGACTCTACTGGTCCAATCATCAGGAACAAACAGTTTATCAGGTGGGCAACGATCAGGTCTCTCCGCCTGAAACTCCTGCAAGGCCCGCCGCAGGTCTGGAGAAACGGCTGACAATACCACTCCATCCTTAAGGATACCTGTGGGCTCAGAGTTACCAGGCGAGTCAGGCTCAAAACTCCTAGAAAGGGCATCCGCCTTAACATTCTTAGAACCCGGTAGGTATGACACCACAAAATTAAACCGAGAGAAAAATAATGACCAGCGCGCCTGTCTAGGATTCAGGCGCCTGGCGGTCTCAAGATAAATCAAATTTTTGTGGTCAGTCAATACCACCACCTGATGTCTGGCCCCCTCAAGCCAATGGCGCCACTCCTCAAAAGCCCACTTCATGGCCAAAAGCTCCCGATTCCCAACATCATAATTCCGCTCAGCGGGCGAAAATTTACGGGAAAAGAAGGCACAAGGCCTCATCACGGAGCAGTCAGAAGTTTTCTGCGACAACACTGCCCCAGCTCCGATCTCAGAAGCGTCGACCTCAACCTGAAAAGGTAGAGCAACATCAGGCTGACGCAACACAGGGGCAGAGGAAAAACGGCGCTTAAGCTCCCGAAAGGCCTCCACAGCATCAGGGGACCAATCAGCAACATCAGCACCCTTCTTAGTCAAATCGGTCAATGGCTTAGCAATATCCGAAAAACCAGCAATAAATCGACGATAAAAGTTAGCAAAGCCCAAAAATTTCTGAAGACTCTTAAGAGAAGAGGGCTGCGTCCAATCACAAATAGCTTGAACCTTGACAGGATCCATTTCAATGGAAGAGGGGGAAAAAATATATCCCAAAAAGGAAATCCTCTGTACCCCAAAAACACACTTAGAACCCTTCACACACAAAGAATTAGACCGCAAAACCTGAAAAACCCTCCTGACTTGCTGGACATGAGAGTCCCAGTCATCCGAAAAAATCAGAATATCATCCAGATACACAATCATAAATTTATCCAAATAATCGCGAAAAATATCATGCATAAAGGACTGGAAAACTGACGGAGCATTAGAAAGACCAAAAGGCATCACTAAATACTCAAAGTGGCCCTCGGGCGTATTAAATGCGGTTTTCCACTCATCCCCCTGCCTAATTCGCACCAAATTATACGCCCCACGAAGGTCAATCTTAGAGAACCACTTGGCCCCCTTTATGCGAGCAAACAAATCAGTCAGCAACGGCAATGGGTATTGATATTTAACAGTGATTTTATTCAAAAGCCGATAATCAATACATGGTCTCAAAGAGCCGTCTTTTTTTGACACAAAGAAAAAACCGGCTCCTAAGGGAGATGACGATGGACGAATATGTCCCTTTTCCAAGGACTCCTTTATATATTCTCGCATAGCAGCATGTTCAGGCACAGACAGATTAAATAAACGACCCTTTGGGTATTTACTACCCGGGATTAAATCTATGGCACAATCGCACTCTCGGTGCGGAGGTAACGAACCAAGCTTGGATTCTTCAAAGACGTCACGATAGTCAGACAGGAACTCAGGAATTTCAGAGGGAATGGATGATGAAATGGAAACCACAGGTACATCCCCATGAGCCCCCTTACATCCCCAGCTCAACACAGACATAGCTCTCCAGTCGAGGACTGGGTTGTGAGATTGCAGCCAAGGCAATCCTAGCACCAAATCATCATGTAGATTATACAGCACCAGAAAGCGAATAATCTCCTGGTGATCCGGATTAATACGCATAGTTACTTGTGTCCAGTATTGTGGTTTATTATTAGCCAATGGGGTGGAGTCAATCCCCTTCAGAGGAATAGGAGTCTCCAAAGGCTCTAAATCATACCCACAGCGTTTGGCAAAGGACCAATCCATAAGACTCAAAGCGGCGCCAGAGTCGACATAGGCGTCCGTGGTAATAGATGACAAAGAGCAAATCAGGGTCACAGATAGAATAAATTTAGACGGTAAGGTGCAAATGGAAACAGATTTACCAAGCTTTTTAGTGCGCTTAGAGCATGCTGATATAACATGAGTAGAATCACCACAATAGAAACACAACCCATTTTTCCGTCTAAAATTCTGCCGCTCGCTTCGGGACAGAATTCTATCACACTGCATACTCTCTGGCGACTTCTCAGTGGACACCGCCAGATGGTGCACTGGTTTGCGCTCCCGCAAACGCCTATCGATCTGAATAGCCATTGTCATGGACTCATTCAGACCCGCAGGCACAGGGAACCCCACCATAACATCCTTAATGGCATCAGAGAGACCCTCTCTGAAAGTCGCCGCCAGGGCGCACTCATTCCACTGAGTAAGCACAGACCATTTACGGAATCTTTGGCAGTAAATTTCCGCTTCATCTTGCCCCTGAGATAGGGACATCAAAGTTTTTTCTGCCTGAAGCTCCAAATGAGGTTCGTCATAAAGCAACCCCAAGGCCAGAAAAAACGCATCCACATTGAGCAACGCAGGATCCCCTGGTGTCAATGAAAAAGCCCAGTCTTGAGGGTCGCCCCGGAGCAAGGAAATCACAATCCTGACCTGCTGTGCAGGGTCTCCGGCAGAGCGAAATTTCAGAGACAAAAATAATTTGCAATTATTTCGAAAATTCTGAAACCCGGATCTATTCCCCGAGAAAAATTCCGGCAAAGGAATTCTCGGCTCAGATACAGGTGCATGACAAACAAAATCTTGCAAATTTTGTACCTTCGTGGCGAGATTATTCAAACCTGCAGTTACACTCTGAAGATCCATTACAAACAGGTGGACACAGAGCCATTCAAGGGTTAAGAGGAGGTAAGAAGCAGCTAGACAGCAATTAAGGGCTAGGCAGCAAAACTCTGAGGGGAAAAAAAAAAAAAAATTTCCCTTCAACACTTCTTTTTCTCCTGCTTCAGCCCAAACAATTAACACTTTACTGGCCGGTCAAACTGTCATGATCTCAATGGCAAGAGAACATAGCATAAGCATATATAGGAACTAGCTCTTGGAAGATGGGAACTGAGCTGACCATGAACTAAACCTAACGCACAACTAGCAGTGGCCGGGTAGCATGCCTACGTTGATTCTAGATGCCCAGCCCAGCCGGAGGACTAAATAAAGCTAGCAGAGGAAAATATTAGTCCTAGCTCACCTCTAGAGAAATACCCCGAAAGGAGACAGAGGCCCCCCACATGTATTGGCGGTGAGTTGAGATGAAATAACAAACGTAGTATGAAAATAGGTTTAGCAAATTTGAGGTCCACTTACTACATAGCAGAAGACAGAAAGGACACTTTCATGGTCAGCTGAAAACCCTATCAAAAACACCATCCAGAAATTACTTTAAAACTCTGGCATTAACTCATAACACCAGAGTGGCAATTCCCGTTCACAAGAGCTTTCCAGACACAGTAACGAAACTACAGCTGTGAACTGGAACAAAATGCAAAAACAAACATGGACAAGAGTCCAACTTATCTAGTAGTTGTCTAGGAGCAGGAACAAGCACAGAGAGGCTTCTGATAACATTGCCGACCGGCAAGCAACTAACAGAGCAGCAAGGTTATATAGCGACTCCCACATCTTGATGGGAACAGGTGAACAGAGAAGATGAAGACACCAGTTCAATTCCACCAGTAGCCACCGGGGGAGCCCAGAATCCAAATTCACAACATTCCTGTATTTCAAGCTAAGTCTGCTTTCTTGCTTTTTGCTTTTGTTTTGTTTGGTATTTTTGTCCAGCTTGTTCCAATCTGTATCCTGACCTTTGCTGGAAGCTCTAGGGGGCTGGTGTTCTCCCCCCGGACCGTTAGACGGTTCGGGGGTTCTTGAATCTCCAGCGTGGATTTTTATAGGGTTTTTGTTGACCAGATAAGTTATCTTGCTATATTCTGCTATTAGTAAGCTGGCCTCTCTTTGCTGAACCTGGTTCATTTCTGTGTTTGTCATTTCCTCTTACCTCACCGTTATTATTTGTGGGGGGCTTGTATCTTGCTTTGGGGTCCCTTTCTCTGGAGGCAAGAGAGGTCTTTGTTTTCTTCTCCTAGGGGTAGTTAGATTCTCTGGCTGGCGCGAGACATCTAGCGATCACCGTAGGCATGATCCCCGGCTACTTCTAGTGTTGGCGTTAGGAGTAGCTATTTGGTCAACCCAGTTACCACAGCCCTATGAGCTGGATTTTTGAATCTCGCAGACTTACACGTTCCTCTGAGACCCTGTCCACTGGGGTCATAACACCCGGGCTACGTGAGTCCGGCCGGTCCGATGGCACCTCCAGAGTTCCCTTTGCAGGTGGAAATCTGTGCCTACCTTCTAGCGCTTGTGTGTTGTGGTCCTCCCGTGCTGTGCTTACCGGATAGTCCCCACAACTGTTGTGTCTGTTTCTGAAGGTCCCTCACAACTCGATTTTGATGTTCTTCTTCGTCCCCCCAGATGATATGGCAAGGACACACCCGTATGACGGGTAGGCTCGGAGCTCTTCCAGGACCCTAGTGTCGCCCCTCTCCAACTGTTGCCCCTTATGTCTTCTTAGGTGATTTGAGTGAGACAGCCCGCCTATAACTGACTGTCCTGCCGTAGGTTTGAAGTAAGGCCTGGAGCTCAATACTTCCTCGGCGTTTCCGGCCACCGGCTATGCGCCTCAGTAGGATGTTGCCTCGTCTTACAGCACGACTCCTACTGGTGTTTCTCCTTGTTGTGTTGATCTCGTTTCTCACTCAGCACAATAAGCCTCGCTTCTTGTCCTTTCTTGGGGTACCGCCGCGATGAAGTGCAGGCGCGGTCCCGTAACGTTCTTTCCTGTTCGCTAGGCCTCTGTCAGGATCCCACCCCTGACAGGGACCCCCCTGAATCTTCCCCTGCAACACCCTCTGCCACAGGATGTTGCCTGGTTCCAACCCAGTCAGCTTCTGACTAACTTCCTATCTAACCCCCAGTTTTACCAGATTGTGAGGAGTGGCCTAATACATAGCACCCCTAGCTCCCCCTGGCGGCCAGACTGTGAAGTGTATTGGTGTCTGTGATACCTGGTCAGGTGAACTCCTTCAGTGCCATCAGACGTACCATAGCCCCCCTTAGCGGCGGAGCATCAGTACTGCAATGACCAGGACTCTGGGGTGCTGCATAGGCTTCAGTATTCAGTAGACGGGAGCCATGTGGCCTGCATAGTAAAGGCCAGGGAGGTTATACGTAGAGTAGCATCATTATTTGTTTATTGTTTGCATTTACTTGTGTGATGTATGTTGATTCTGTAATAGTTGGAGCACTGTGCTATTTTACGGACAAGCTAAAGAATATAACTCTTGTAAATTATCTTTTGCCATTGCATACCCCTGTTTGCATCTTCCTCATCCACTTCATTCCTTGCCTTCCAATAAATCTACTCTTTGTTGTTTGCACCTCATCTTGCGTACGGTAGTCTTCCTGCACCTTGGTGGTCCCCCCGGCCATCGCTTCAAGTGGCGCTGTGAGCAGGGTACTGTCACCAAGATGGAGGCAGCAGACCACAACAGCGGGAATGCTAATGTTAATGGAGATGCTGTGAGCATTGGTGGAACCCCTGCAGGGACACTCCCTATGGGCACTATATTTAGTGTGCTACCAAAGTTTGATGGCAATAATATGCCACTGTCCGACTGGGCGTCCCGGCTGCTAAGCACCCTGAAGATTTATAACATAAGCCCAGACCATGAAGCGGACATTGCTTTAACTTCCCTAGAAGAAGAAGCCTGTAGAAACGTCTGCCTACAACCAGAACTCACCTGCAGTACCCTGAAGGAGCTAGTGAAGTTCCTGGAAGAGATCTAAGGCGAGACTGCTAGTGCCGGACACCTTCGCGCCAAATTTTTCTCTAGGCTGCAGCAGGAAGAAGAAGGAATTTCTCAGTATGCAACTGCACTGCAAGAAGTGTTAGCGGAGGTGCAGAGAAAGCAGGCAGATGGATTTGGCGGCATGGGCTCTAAAGACCGGATACTCCGGGAGCAATTTATTCTGGGACTGCACAGCACATCCTTTAGGCAAGCACTGTCAGAACGGGTCTGGGCAGATCTGGCTCTTACGTTTCATCAAATCCTGGCAGAAACGGTGGCCCGAAGTAAAGAAGAGAGCTACGCGTCTGGGGTGATGCGTGTCCAGGGCACCAATACCAGAGGGGACCCAAACCATCAGGAGGTGATGGTCCAGATGGTGCAAGACTTGCAGTGATCCCTTGTCAATGTGCAAGAGAAACTGACCCAGATGGAACGAAGAGTGGGGGAACTACAACAGTCTGACCCACCGTACTCATGCAACCATTCTTCGGCTCGACCGATAAGGCATCAGTGGGAGCAAGCCCCCTCCCGTCAGGCATCTGAGGCACGAGGACAGGCTCGAGGTGCCCACCCCGACGAGGAGGGGGCATCCAATGCTGGGAATGTGGAGGACAGGGGCACCTTGCTAGAGACTGTCGGAAGTATACTTAAGGCCTGCAGAAGCCGCCGTTAAACTACCAACCCCGCAGTAGTGCTGCACCCTGCGGGGGAAGCGAGGAAAGAGGCCACTCGATATCATAACAAACACTTGATTGCTGGGTGTCCCATCCTACGTGCTGAATTCGAGGGAGTTCTAGTGGATTGCCTGATAGATACCCGGCACAAGTGACGATGATGCTAGAATCGTATTTTAAGCAGCATTTTCAGGCCCTGGCCAAGCCAGAAAAAGAGACATTGATCCGGTTGTATGCTGCCAACCAACAACCGATCCCAGTCACAGGGGTCATGTGGATGAATATTCAAATCTGTGGGCAAGAAGTGGGGAGAGAAGGGATCCTGCTAGTCCCTGAGCCTATCAAAGAAGATGTGCTTGTAGTACTGGGAATGAATATCCTACATGAACTTGATCAGATTATGTTTACCAAATGGGGACCTGGATATTGGAAGAAGGCTACTACACATAAGCCTACTCAAGAAGCCCTACAATGACTGATCCGCGTCTGTGGGACGCAGAAGAGTGTGCCATCCTATCAGACCATAGGGGTCATCAGGGTTCCTGATAAAGAACCTGTAGTCCTGCCTCCCAAGCGAGAAACTATAGTATACCATCCAGTGGGGACGCATCGCAACCTTGACGGGTTGGAAGTGATTGTTCAGCCTGTGGTAGGCGGAGGAGTGGACCAAGAAGTCATGAATGATAGCTCACACGATAGCTGTGGCCCAGCGAGGACACATCCCCATAAGAGCTTTGAATGAGGGCCCCGGGGAGGTCACCTTAACATGAGGGACAGATCTGGCCCTAGTGTACCTACATAAGGGTGAAGTGGTGAGTCGGAAGAAGATGTCTTTATTGCCGAAAGAAGGTGTGGGGTGGACCCTAGCAGTTGCTGTGGGGGCCGAAGAGATTCCATCCCCGGATTGGAGTGGATGGGTCATCCTTGATCAAATGGAAGTAGATGTGAAGGCTCTGGGCCCTGAGTGTGTGCAAGCAATAGAAGCTATGCTGTGGGAAAATCAGGCCGCATTCGCCCGACACACCAAGAATTTCGGCTATACTGAAGCCATCACGCATGAGATACCGACCGGAGAAGCTCGTCCAATATGAGAATGATACCGGCATATCCCGCCCAAGGTGTATCAAGAGGTGAAAACATTACTGAGGCAGATGCTGGATTCAGGAGTGGTGCAAAAAAAATCACAGAGAAAAAAACAGAGATGGTTACCTGCTGAAGCCTCCAAACAAATGCACCAGCAGGGCACATCGGACCCGATTAATGATGGCAACAACACAGGTGCAAAAAATACCAATGAAACAACAACTTTCAATCCAGTATTGGTTGTTTGGCATTAGTGCACAAAAAGATAAGCGATAATAGTCTGTATGTGGCATTGTTCACACAGGCAATGCAGAGCATCTGGTCTACAGCCTATTACTAATGCACATACAGGCGGGCTGCCCAGTGCTACAAAATGCATGCTGTGTGAATAGAGGCCTACAGTTTACAGAGCCATCTTGGTCCGACTGCGCCCTGCAAGATAAAGTGCAAAAAAAAACACATATCAATGTATGTAAGGTATTAGTTTATATTGGGGCCTCAATACGTAAGCCGGCAACCCACGTCAAGGGTCCTTACATTTTTGCCGGTCCTAACGCTAAACATTGAGTAAAAGCTCACAGACGCACAAAGAGGACTTGAAAATCCTCCAGAAAATTGAAAAAAAATCACAGATAAAAAAGCAGAGATGGTTACCTGCTGAAGCCTCCAAACAAATGCACCAGCAGGGTGCATTGGACCCGATTAATGATGGCAACAACACAGGTGCAAAAAATACCGATGAAACAACCACTTTCAATCCAGTATTGGTTGTTTGACATTAGTGCACAAAAAGATAAGCGATAATAGTCTGTATGTGGCATTGTTCACGCAGGCAATGCAGAGCATCTGGTCTACAGCCTATTACTAAGGCACATACAGGTGGGCTGCCCAGTGCTACAAAATGCATGCTGTATGAATAGAGGCCTACAGTTTACAGAGCCATCTTGGTCCGACTGCGCCCTGCAAGATAAAGTGCAAAAAAAAACACATATCAATGTATGTAAGGTATTAGTTTATATTGGGGCCTCAATACGTAAGCCGGCAACCCACGTCAAGGGTCCTTACATTTTTGCCGGTCCTAACGCTAAACATTGAGTAAAAGCTCACAGACGCACAAAGAGGACTTGAAAATCCTCCAGAAAATTGAAAAAAAATCACAGAGAAAAAAGCAGAGATGGTTACCTGCTGAAGCCTCCAAACAAATGCACCAGCAGGGCGCATCGAACCCGATTAATGATGGCAACAACACAGGTGCAAAAAATACAGATGAAACAACCACTTTCAATCCAGTATTGGTTGTTTGGCATTAGTGCACAAAAAGATAAGCGATAATAGTCTGTATGTGGCATTGTTCACACAGGCAATGCAGAGCATCTGGTCTACAGCCTATTACTAATGCACATACAGGCGGGCTGCCCAGTGCTACAAAATGCATGCTGTGTGAATAGAGGCCTACAGTTTACAGAGCCATCTTGGTCCGACTGCGCCCTGCAAGATAAAGTGCAAAAAAAACCCACATATCAATGTATGTAAGGTATTAGTTTATATTGGGGCCTCAATACGTAAGCCGGCAACCCACATCAAGGGTCCTTACATTTTTGCCGGTCCTAACGCTAAACATTGAGTAAAAGCTCACAGACGCACAAAGAGGACTTGAAAATCCTCCAGAAAATTGAAAAAAAATCACAGATAAAAAAGCAGAGATGGTTACCTGCTGAAGTGTCATGAATCCCAATGGCTAGGGATAGCAAGGGACAAGCAAAGTAATACAAAATATCGGACGAGCTCTAGGGTGATGGAACCTGGGCTGACCGCTGCCCTACGCCTGACAAACGCAACTAGAGATAGCCAGGGAGCGTGCCTACGTTGGTTCTAGACGCCACGCACCAGCCTAAGAGCTAACTAGTACTGCAGAGAAAATAAAGACCTCACTTGCCTCCAGAGGAATGAACCCCAAAAGGTATAGTTGCCCCCCACATGTATTGATGGTGAAATGAGAGGAAGGCACACACATAGAGATGATATATATAGGTTCAGCAAATTGAGGCCCGCTGTAAACTAGAAAGCAGAACGATACAAAAGGAGTCTGAGCGGTCAGCAAAAAACCCTAATCAAAAAACCATCCTGAGATTACAAGAACCCATGTGCCAACTCATGGCACATGGGGAGAACCTCAGTCCACTAGAGCTACCAGCTAGCATAGAGACATAATAAGCAAGCTGGACAAAAAACCAACAACTGAAAATCAGCACTTAGCTTATCCTGAAAGATCTGGGAGCAGGTAGGCAGGAACCAAACAGAGCACATCTGAATACATTGATAGCCGGCAAGGGAATGACAGAAAGGCCAGGTAAAATAGGAAACACCCAGCCTCTGATGGACAGGTGGAAACCAAAGGCCGCAACCCACCAAAGTCACCCAGTACCAGCAATAACCACCAGAGGGAGCCCACAAACAGAATCCACAACAGTACCCCCCCCTTGAGGAGGGGTCACCGAACCCTCACGAGAACCCCCAGGGCGATCAGGGTGGGCTCTATGGAAGGCGCGGACCAAATCAGTCGCATGAACATCGGAGGCGACCACCCAGGAATTATCCTCCTGACCATAACCCTTCCACTTAACCAAATACTGGAGTTTGCGTCTGGAAACACGAGAATCCAAGATCTTCTCAACAACATACTCCAATTCTCCCTCCACCAGCACTGGAGCAGGAGGCTCAACCGAAGGAACAACGGGCACCTCATACCTCCGCAACAACGACCGATGGAACACATTATGAATAGCAAACGATGCTGGGAGATCCAAACGAAAAGATACAGGGTTAAGAATCTCCGAGATCCTATAAGGACCGACGAACCGAGGCTTGAACTTAGGAGAAGAGACCTTCATAGGGACAAAACGAGAAGACAACCACACCAAATCCCCAACAAGAAGTCGGGGACCCACGTGGCGACGGCGATTAGCAAACTGCTGAGTCTTCTCCTGAGATAACTTCAAATTGTCCACCACCTGGTTCCAAATCTGATGCAGCCTGTCCACCACCACGTCCACTCCAGGACAATCCGAAGACTCCACCTGACCAGAGGAAAAACGAGGATGAAACCCCGAATTACAAAAAAAAGGAGAGACCAACGTGGCAGAACTAGCCCGATTATTAAGAGCAAATTCGGCCAGTGGCAAAAAAGCAACCCAGTCATCTTGATCAGCAGAAACAAAACACCTCAAATAAGTTTCCAAGGTCTGATTAGTTCGCTCCGTCTGGCCATTCGTCTGAGGATGGAATGCAGATGAGAAAGACAAATCAATGCCCATCTTGGCACAAAACGTCCGCCAAAATCTAGACACAAACTGGGATCCCCTGTCAGAAACGATATTCTCCGGAATCCCATGCAAACGAACCACGTTCTGAAAAAATAAAGGGACCAACTCAGAGGAGGAAGGCAACTTAGGCAAGGGCACCAAATGAACCATCTTAGAAAAGCGGTCACACACAACCCAGATAACGGACATTTTCTGTGAAACCGGGAGATCAGAAATAAAATCCATGGAAATGTGCGTCCAAGGCCTCTTCGGGATGGGCAAGGATAACAACAACCCACTGGCCCGAGAACAGCAAGGCTTAGCTCGAGCACACACTTCACAAGACTGCACAAAGGTACGCACATCCCTAGACAAGGAAGGCCACCAAAAAGACCTGGCCACCAAGTCTCTAGTACCAAATATTCCAGGATGACCAGCCAACACAGAAGAATGGACCTCGGAGATGACTCTACTGGTCCAATCATCCGGAACAAACAGTCTTTCTGGTGGACAACGATCCGGTTTATCCACCTGAAACTCCTGCAATGCACGTCGCAAGTCTGGGGATACGGCGGACAATATTACCCCATCCCTAAGGATACCAGTAGGCCCAGAGTCTCCAGGAGAGTCAGGCACAAAACTCCTGGAAAGAGCATCTGCCTTCACATTCTTTGAACCTGGCAGGTATGAAACCACGAAATTGAAACGAGAAAAAAAACAACGACCAACGAGCCTGTCTAGGATTCAAACGCCTGGCAGACTCAAGGTAAATGAGATTCTTGTGATCAGTCAAGACCACCACACGATGTTTAGCACCCTCAAGCCAATGACGCCACTCCTCAAATGCCCACTTCATGGCCAAAAGCTCCCGATTACCCACATCATAATTGCGCTCGGCGGGCGAGAATTTTCTAGAGAAGAATGCACATGGCTTCATCACCGAGCCATTAGAACTTCTCTGTGACAAAACCGCCCCCGCTCCAATCTCGGAAGCATCAACCTCAACCTGAAAAGGAAGTGAAACATCTGGTTGACACAACACAGGAGCAGAAGAAAACCGGCGCTTAAGTTCCTGAAAGGCCTCCACGGCCGCAGGAGACCAATCAGCAACATCAGCACCCTTTTTAGTCAAATCAGTCAAAGGTTTAACAATACTGGAAAAATTAGCAATGAACCGACGATAAAAATTAGCAAACCCCAAGAACTTCTGAAGGCTCTTAACAGATGTAGGTTGTGTCCAGTCACAAATCACCTGAACCTTGACGGGATCCATCTCAATAGTAGAAGGAGAAAATATGTACCCCAAAAAAGAAATCTTCTGGACTCCGAAGAGACACTTTGAGCCCTTCACAAACAGAGAATTGGCCCGCAGAACCTGAAACACCTTCCTGACCTGTAGAACATGAGACTCCCAGTCATCAGAAAACACCAAAATATCATCCAAATACACAATCATAAACTTATCCAGATATTCACGGAAAATATTGTGCATAAAGGACTGAAAGACTGACGGAGCATTGGAGAGTCCAAAAGGCATTACCAAATACTCAAAATGGCCCTCAGGCGTATTAAATGCGGTTTTCCACTCGTCACCCTGTTTTATCCGCACCAGATTATACGCACCGCGAAGATCTATCTTAGTGAACCACCTAGCCCCCTTAATGCGAGCAAACAAATCAGTCAATAATGGCAATGGATACTGATACTTGACTGTAATCTTATTCAGAAGGCGATAATCTATACAAGGCCTCAGGGAACCATCTTTTTTTGCCACGAAAAAAAAACCTGCTCCCAGAGGGGACGAAGATGGACGAATATGTCCCTTTTCCAAGGACTCCTTAATATAATTCCGCATAGCAGTATGCTCTGGCAGTGACAGATTAAATAAACGACCCTTAGGGAACTTACTGCCCGGAATCAATTCTATAGCACAGTCACAATCTCTATGCGGAGGGAGCGAATTGAGCTTAGGCTCCTCAAAAACATCCCTATAGTCAGACAAAAACGCAGGGATCTCAGAAGGAGTAGATGAAGCGATTGAAATCGGAGGTGCATAATCATGAACCCCCTGACATCCCCAGCTTAACACAGACATTGTTTTCCAGTCCAGGACAGGATTATGAGTTTGTAACCATGGCAGACCAAGCACTAGTACATCATGTAAATTATACAGTACAAGGAAGCGAATCACCTCCTGATGAACGGGAGTCATGCGCATGGTCACTTGTGTCCAATACTGCGGTTTATTCGTAGCCAATGGTGTAGAGTCAATTCCCTTCAGAGGAATAGGAACTTCCAGAGGTTCCAGACTAAAACCACAGCGTTTAGCAAATGACCAATCCATAAGACTCAGGGCAGCGCCCGAATCCACATAGGCATCGACGGAAATGGAAGACAGTGAAAAAATCAGAGTCACAGACAAAATGAACTTAGGCTGCAGAGTACCAATGGCAAAAGATTTATCAACCCTTTTTGTGCGTTTAGAGCATGCTGATATAACATGAGCTGAATCACCACAATAAAAACACAATCCATTTTTCCGCCTATAATTTTGCCGTTCACTTCTGGACTGAATTCTATCACATTGCATAGTCTCAGGTGCCTGTTCAAAAGACACCGCCAACTGGTGCACGGGTTTGCGCTCCCGTAAACGCCGATCAATCTGAATGGCCATAGCCATCGACTCATTCAGACCTGTAGGCGTAGGGAACCCCACCATAATATCCTTAATGGCCTCGGAAAGACCATTTCTGAAGTTTGCAGCCAGGGCGCACTCATTCCACTGAGTAAGCACCGACCATTTCCGAAATTTTTGACAATATATTTCCGCTTCATCATACCCCTGAGAGAGGGCTAATAAAGCCTTTTCAGCCTGAATCTCCAGGTTGGGTTCCTCATAGAGCAATCCCAATGCCAGAAAAAACGCATCCACATTGAGCAATGCAGGATCCCCTGGTGCCAATGCAAATGCCCAATTCTGAGGGTCGCCTCGCAGGAAAGATATTACAATCTTGACCTGTTGAGCAGGGTCTCCAGAGGAGCGAGATTTTAAAGAAAGAAACAATTTACAATTGTTCCTGAAATTCAGGAAGGTAGATCTATCTCCAGAAAAGAACTCTGGAATAGGAATTCTAGGTTCAGACATGGGAGTGTGAACAACAAAATCCTGTATGTTTTGAACTTTTGCCGCGAGATTACTCAGGCTGGAAGCCAAACTCTGGACATCCATGTTAAACAGCTAATATCAGAGCCATTCAAGGGTTAAGAGGAGGTAAGAAGCAGCTAGACAGCAATTAAGGGCTAGGCAGCAAAACTCTGAAGGAAAAAAAAAAAAATTTCCCTTAAACACTTCTTTTTCTCCTGCTTCAGCCCAAACAATTAACACTTTGTTGGCCGGCTATACTGTCATGAATCCCAATGGCTAGGGATAGCAAGGGACAAGCAAAGTAATACAAAATATCGGACGAGCTCTAGGGTGATGGAACCTGGGCTGACCGCTGCCCTACACCTGACAAACGCAACTAGAGATAGCCAGGGAGCGTGCCTACGTTGGTTCTAGACGCCACGCACCAGCCTAAGAGCTAACTAGTACTGCAGAGAAAATAAAGACCTCACTTGCCTCCAGAGGAATGAACCCCAAAAGGTATAGTTGCCCCCCACATGTATTGACGGTGAAATGAGAGGAAGGCACACACATAGAGATGATATATATAGGTTCAGCAAATTGAGGCCCGCTGTAAACTAGAAAGCAGAACGATACAAAAGGGGTCTGAGCGGTCAGCAAAAAACCCTAATCAAAAAACCATCCTGAGATTACAAGAACCCATGTGCCAACTCATGGCACATGGGGAGAACCTCAGTCCACTAGAGCTACCAGCTAGCATAGAGACATAATAAGCAAGCTGGACAAAAAACCAACAACTGAAAATCAGCACTTAGCTTATCCTGAAAGATCTGGGAGCAGGTAGGCAGGAACCAAACAGAGCACATCTGAATACATTGATAGCCGGCAAGGGAATGACAGAAAGGCCAGGTAAAATAGGAAACACCCAGCCTCTGATGAACAGGTGGAAACCAAAGGCCGCAACCCACCAAAGTCACCCAGTACCAGCAATAACCACCAGAGGGAGCCCACAAACAGAATCCACAACACTGAAGCCTCCAAACAAATGCACCAGCAGGGTGCATTGGACCCGATTAATGATGGCAACAACACAGGTGCAAAAGATACTGAAGAAACAACCACTTTCAATCCAGTATTGGTTGTTTGACATTAGTGCACAAAAAGATAAGCGATAATAGTCTGTATGTAACATTGTTCACGCAGGCAATGCAGAGCATCTGGTCTACAGCCTATTACTAACGCACATACAGGTGGGCTGCCCAGTGCTACAAAATGCATGCTGTATGAATAGAGGCCTACAGTTTACAGAGCCATCTTGGTCCGACTGCGCCCTGCAAGATAAAGTGCAAAAAAAACCACATATCAATGTATGTAAGGTATCAGTTTATATTGGGGCCTCAATACGTAAGCCGGCAACCCACGTCATGGGTCCTTACATTTTTGCCGGTCCTAACGCTAAACATTGAGTAAAAGCTCACAGACGCACAAAGAGGACTTGAAAATCCTCCAGAAAATTGAAAAAACATCACAGAGAAAATAGCAGAGATGGTTACCTGCTGAAGCCTCCAAACAAATGCACCAGCAGGGCGCATCGAACCCGATTAATGATGGCAACAACACAGGTGCAAAAAATACAGATGAAACAACCACTTTCAATCCAGTATTGGTTGTTTGGCATTAGTGCACAAAAAGAAAAGCGATAATATTCAGGAGTGGTGCAGAGTAGTCAGAGCCCTTGGGCAGCCCCAGTGGTGCTCATCAAGAAAAAGGAAGCAACCATCCGGTTCTGTGTAGACTACAGGAAACTCAATGCCTGCACTGTTCGAGACTCTTATCCGTTGCCCCGCATCGAGGAATCCTTGTCAGCGTTGGAGAAAGCCAAGTACTTCTCCACCCTGGACCTAGGAAGCGGAGACTGGCAAGTAGCCGTGGCAGAGAAAGACAAAGAAAAAAACGCTTTCATCCTCCCTATGGGGCTGTTCGAGTTTAACCGGATGCCCTTCGGGCTCTCCAATGCTCCGGGCACGTTTCAACGGCTGATGGAAAAGTGTTTGGGAGACTTAAATTTTGAGGCTACCCTGATCTATCTGGATGACATCATTGTGTTTTTGGCCTCATTCGAAGAACACCTTGCACGGCTTGGACAGGTACTCGGAAGACTGCGGGCTCATAACATGATGGTGAAGCCAAAGAAGTGCCACCTTTTCAAGAGAGAGATCGAGTACCTGGGCCACATAGTGTCACAAGATGGAGTTCTACCCTCACCAGAAAAAGTGGCTGCTATTCAGAAGTGGCCAGTCCCTTGAACAGTGAGAGAACTGCAGGCCTTCCTGGGGCTCATCGGGTACTACCGCCGGTGTGTTAAAGACTTGGCGAAGGTGGCGGGTCCTATCAATGAGCTGCTGAGAAGGACCGCTGGAGTAACAAAAACCCAGTACATCCCTTGGGCCCAGAGACAAGATGGGGCCTTCCAGGTTACAAAGAATGCCCGTACCTCTGCCCCGATTTTGGCCTACACAGACTTCGATCAACCATTCCTGTTGCACACAGATGGTAGCCTTCATGGACTTGGTGCAGTACTTTCTCAGATACAGGATGGACATGAGAGAGTGATTGGGTATGCCAGCAGGTCCCTGCGAGACAGTGAAAGAAACCCTCACAATTACAGCTCCTTCCGGTTAGAGCTCCCGGCGCTGGTGTGGGCCATGACAGAGAGGTTTGCAGGCTTCCTGACAGGGACCAAGATTCAAGTTCAAACAGACAATAATCCCCCGGCCCACCTTGAGAATGCTAAATTGGGGGCCTTAGAACAATGGTGGGTGTCTCGCCTAGCCAAGTTTGACTTTACCATCCGTTATCGCTCTGCTACCGAAAACGCAAATGCTGATGGGCTGTCAAGAGTGACTGTGGAGACTCCAATGGGGGATCTCTATGAGCAACTCGAAGAGTAGGAAACCCCAGACTTTCGTAAGTTTAAGCCCCCAGTGGTTGCGGCCCAGTCAAGAAGGGAGGCCTGCGCAATACCCCGGTCTCTGGGGAGAACCAATGAGGAATGAGGACATGTTCAGGATGGAGACGAAGGGCTGAGACAGATTAAGTGGTGGGTAACTCAGAAGCAGAAGCCTGGCAAACAAGAGAGAGATGATCTGGACTCTGAAATGAAGAGTGTATTACACCAGTGGGATAGACTGGAAGTGCAAGAGTCAGTGCTATATCATAAGAGACAACAGCCAAAAGATATGGAAGTAAGGTGGCAGGTGGTCATCCCAGGAAGAATGGCTCAAGAAGCCTACAAATTTGGAGCTCACTTCGGGCCCACAAAGACCTACCAATGGTTACAGCGGTATGTGTATTGCCCCCGGTTGGAGTCTGTGGTGGAAGAGGTTTGCCAGCAATATCGAGTTTGTGACCTCATTAAGAGTACCGAACAGAGGGCACCCATCTAGACCATACAAACTAAGGAGCCACTAGAAGTCTTGATGATCGACTATCTCCTCGTGTGACACTCGACCCGGGGGCTACAGTACTGTTTGGTGATGACCGATCATTTCTCTAAGTTTGCAGTAGTCACACTGACTAGAGATCAAACTGCGGAATCGGCGGCATGAGCCATCTGTCAAGACTAGGGTTGAGCGAAACGGATCGGACAAATTCAAAAATCGCCAACTTTTGGCAAAGTCGGGTTTCAAGAAACCCGACTAGATCCCAGTGTGGGATCGGCCATGCGGTCGGTGATCTTCGTGCCAAAGTCATGCTTCGTATGACGCTTTCACAGCCATTTTTCAGCCAATGAAGGAGGACGCAGACTGTGGGCAGCGTGATGACATAGGTCTCGGTCCCCACCATATTAGAGAAGGGCATGACAGTGATTGGCTTGCTTTCTGCGGCGTCACAGGGGATATAAAGGGGCGTGCACGCCGACCGCCATCTTACTTCTGCCGATCTCAGCATAGCGAGATGTTGCTGCAGCTTCGTCAGAAGCAGGGATATAGTTAGGGAGGGAAGATTAACCCCCAAACCGCTTGTGCTGTTGCGATTTCCACTGTCCAACACCACCTTTGTTTTGCAGGAACAGTGGAGGCTATATCTTTGTGCATCGGCTCTGTAGCTTTTTAGGCTGCCTTATAAGGCTCCCTGATAGCTGCATTGCTGTTTGCACCGTTGCTGTGCAAACCAACTGCTTTTTTAAAAGCAAAAATCCTGTTGCTCCTTTCTGCAGTTATCTTGTTTATTTGTCCACACTTTTGTGTGCAACAGTCCTTTTTGTTGCTGCCATACTTGTCCTGAGATCATTGTAGGGAGATTGAAATTGTACTACAGTCCTTGGATTTTTTCAGATATCTTCCAGCCACTTGCTGCCACTTACATTGCTTTGTGTTACACACTGGGCGTGAGTTGTGGTGCTGTCTCCCCCCAAAAAAGGGAGATTCAAATTGTCGCAAGGTAGATATACGTCAGTTCTCTTGGTTTGTCGTATATCAGCCAGCCACGTTCTGCCGCTTACATTGTGTTGTAAAATACAGTGGGCCTGAGTTTGGGTTCAGTCTCCCCCCCAAAAAAGTGAGATTGAAATTCTCACAAAGTGGATATACCTCAGTCCTCTTAGTTTGTCGTGTATCAGCCAGCCACTTGCTGCCACTCACATTGCGTTGTTTTATACACTGGGGCTGAGTTTGAGTTCTGTGTTCCAAAATAAAAATTGAGATTGAAATTCTCACAAAGTGGATATACCTCAGTCATCTTAGTTTGTCGTGTATCAGCCAGCCACTTGCTGCCGCTCACATTGCGTTGTTTTATACACTGGGCCTGGGTTTGGGTTCTGTCTCCCCCCCAAAAAGTGAGATTGAAATTCTCACAAAGTGGATATACCTCAGTCCTCTTAGTTTGTCGTGTATCAGCCAGCCACTTGCTGCCACTCACATTTCATTGTTTTATACACTGGGGCTGAGTTTGGGTTCTGTGTTCCAAAATAAAAATTGAGATTGAAATTCTCACAAAGTGGATATACACTCACCGGCCACTTTATTAGGTACACCTGTCCAACTTCTTGTTAACACTTAATTTCTAATCAGCCAATCACATGGCGGCAACTCAGTGCATTTAGGCATGTAGACATGGTCAAGACAATCTCCTGCAGTTCAAACCGAGCATCAGTATGGGGAAGAAAGGTGATTTGAGTGCCTTTGAACGTGGCATGGTTGTTGGTGCCAGAAGGGCTGGTCTGAGTATTTCAGAAACTGCTGATCTACTGGGATTTTCACGCACAACCATCTCTAGGGTTTACAGAGAATGGTCCGAAAAAGAAAAAAAATCCAGTGAGCGGCAGTTCTGTGGGCGGAAATGCCTTGTTGATGCCAGAGGTCAGAGGAGAATGGGCAGACTGGTTCGAGCTGATAGAAAGGCAACAGTGACTCAAATCGCCACCCGTTACAACCAAGGTAGGCCTAAGAGCATCTCTGAACGCACAGTGCGTCGAACTTTGAGGCAGATGGGCTACAGCAGCAGAAGACCACACCGGGTACCACTCCTTTCAGCTAAGAACAGGAAACTGAGGCTACAATTTGTACAAGCTCATCGAAATTGGACAGTAGAAGATTGGAAAAACGTTGCTTGGTCTGATGAGTCTCGATTTCTGCTGCGACATTCGGATGGTAGGGTCAGAATTTGGCGTAAACAACATGAAAGCATGGATCCATCCTGCCTTGTATGGAGCATCTTTGGGATGTGCAGCCGACAAATCTGCGGCAACTGTGTGATGCCATCATGTCAATATGGACCAAAATCTCTGAGGAATGCTTCCAGCACCTTGTTGAATCTATGCCACGAAGAATTGAGGCAGTTCTGAAGGCAAAAGGGGGTCCAACCCGTTACTAGCATGGTGTACCTAATAAAGTGGCTGGTGAGTGTACGTCAGTTCTGTTATTTTGTCGTTTATCAGCCAGCCACGTTCTGCCACTTACATTGTGTTTTAAAATACAGTGGGCCTGAGTTTGGGTTCAATCTCCCCCCCAAAAAGTGAGATTGAAATTCTCACAAAGTGGATATACCTCAGTCCTCTTAGTTTGTGGTGTATCCGCCAGCCACTTGCTGCCACTCACATTGCGTTGTTTTATACACTGGGCCTGAGTTTGGGTTCTGTGTCCAAAAAAAGGGGGTTTGAAATTCTCACAAAGTGGATATACCTCAGTCCTCTTAGTTTGTCGTGTATCAGCCAGCCACTTGCTGCCACTCACATTGTGTTGTTTCCTACACTGGGGCTGAGTTTGGGTTCCGTGTTCCAAAATAAAAAGTGAGATTCAAATTCTCACTAAGTGGATATACCTCAGTCCTCTCAGTTTGTTGTGTATCAGCCAGCCACTTGCTGCCACTCACATTGCATTGTAAAATACACTGGGACTGAGTTTGGGTTCAGTCTCCCCCCAAAAAAAGTGAGATTGAAATTCTCACAAAGTGGATATACCTCAGTCCTCTTAGTTTGTCATGTATCAGCCAGCCACTTGCTGCCACTCACATTGCATTGTTTTATACACTGGGGCTGAGTTTGGGTTCTGTGTTCCAAAATAAAAATTGAGATTGAAATTCTCACAAAGTGGATATACTTCAGTTCTGTTATTTTGTCGTTTATCAGCCAGCCACGTTCTGCCACTTACATTGTGTTTTAAAATACTGTGGGCCTGAGTTTGGGTTCAGTCTCCCCCCCCAAAAAAGTGAGGTTCAAATTCTCACAAAGTGGATATACCTCAGTCCTCTTAGTTTGTGGTGTATCAGCCAGCCACTTGCTGCCACTTACATTGTGTTGTGTTATACACTGGGCCTGAGTTGTGGTGCAGTCTCCCCCCCAAAAAAAGGGAGAATTAATTCTCAACAAGTTTATATACACCTTCTACCTTGTTTTTCAGTACCATATAATGGTTGTTATTTTGGTTAGATTTTCCCAAAAATTAGGAAGTCTGGTGGAAGAGGCCGTGGGCGGTCGTTGCCGGCTGGTACTGATGGTGGTGGTGGTGGAGCATCTGGTGGTAGTGGGAAGAGCAAAATAGCAGCTAAGGCTGGAGGTGTTGAGCCAGCGTCATCGTCTGGCTACACAAGGCCTCGAAGGTTCCCTTATCTGGGAGTAGGAAAACCGCTTTTAAAGCCGGAGCAGCAGGAAAACGTTTTGGCTTTCCTTGCTGACTCAGCCTCTAGCTCTTTCGCCTCCTCTTCAGAAAGTTCCAAATTTAAAAGCAGCGAGTCGTCAGTGGATGCTCCTGGTCAGGAACAAGTCGCTTCCTTGTGTCCTTCACCCAAACCAACAGTGAAGGATGCGTCAGGCGACACAACAGGTTACTCCATGGAGCTCTTTACGCATATGCAGCACCCCAGAGTCCTGGTCGTTGCAGTACTGATGCCCCGCCGCTAAGTGGGGGCTATGGTACGTCTGATGGCACTGAAGGAGTTCACCTGACCAGGTATCACAGACACCAATACACTTCACAGTCTGGCCTCCAGGGGGAGCTAAGGGTGCTATGTATTAGGCCACTCCTCACAATCTGGTAAAACTGGGGGTTCGATAGGAAGTTAGAGAGAAGCTGACTGGGTTGGAACCAGGCAACATCCTGTGGCAGAGGGTGTTGCAGGGGAAGATTCAGGGGGGTCCCTGTCAGGGGTGGGATCCTGACAGAGGCCTGGCGAACAGGAAAGAATGTTACAGGACTGCGCCTGCACTTCATCGCGGCGGTACCCCAAGAAAGGACAAGAAGCGAGGTTTATTGTGCTGAGTGAGAAACGAGATCAACGCAGCAAGGAGAAACACCAGTAGGAGTCGTGCTGTAAGACGAGGCAACATCCTACTGAGGCGCATAGCCGGTGGCCAGAAACGCCGAGGAAGTATTGAGCTCCAGGCCTTAATTCAAACCAACGGCAGGACAGTCAGTTATAGGCGGGCTGTCTCACTCAAATCACCTAAGAAGACATAGGGGGCAACAGTAGGAGAGGGGTGACACTAGGGTCCCGGAAGAGCTCCGAGCCTACCCGTCATACGGGTGCATCCTAGCCATATCATCTGGGGGGACGAAGAAGAACATCAAAATCGAGTTGTGAGGGAACTTCAGAAACAGACACAACAGTTGTGGGGACTATCCCGTAAGCACAGCAGGGGAGGACCAAAACACACAAGCGCTAGAAGGTAGGCACAGATTTCCACCTGCAAAGGGAACTCTGGAGGTGCCATCAGACCGGCCGGACTCACGCAGCCCGGTTAACCGTATTCTGGACTGAGGATCCTGAAGCTTTCAGTAAAGAGGTAAAGAGACTGCAACCTGGTGTGCTCGTTATTTATTGCGACCTGCACCACACCACAACCTCATCACATTCTCAACTTTCACTGGACACCCCTCAGCAGGGTCACGGACCAGGCCCAGCCACCGTGACAACCCCAGAACCAAGACACAGAGGCCCAGTACCGGGTACCCCTCGGCCCTGCGGCAGTGGGGGCGCTCCAACTTGGCATCACGAACAGGATCTACTTAAGCCTGAAGAATCAGATCATGCGTGCCTTGGAACTGTGATTTATTGTACTTGGACTGTGACTTATTGCAAAGACTGTGCATTGCCACTTGCCGCCAAAAGTTCCCGCCAAAAAAACCCGCCGCCATCGCGGCATCATGTGGCATGCCGGAAGAGCGGGGCGTGTCGTCGTGGGAGTAGCTTGGAAGAATGGCGCGAAAGTTGAGCCAGCCCCCCACAAGTACTACTATGTTCGGGAGATATGCCCTTCAACGAGGGAGGTCTGCCTCCTAGTCTGGGACGGCGGCGGGAAGAGGAACCGCCCTCCGGATGGAGGAAGACCAGAAATCCTGGATGACACGGGGCAGAGCCAGATTGGCAAGATGACGAGCGAAGGTCGCCCAGAAGAGGGGGAGAAGGCCCGCACCAGTCCCAGCCAATGGGAGCTGAGCAAACTTTCACCAGGCTGTGAGGACCGGGAAATCCCCGGGCGGAAGTGGAGGAGCTATGTCGTCAGCTTCGGAGTCTGTGTCGGCGAAAAGCCGCTACCAGTGAGGAGCCGCGCCACCCCCAAGCGCTGGCACTGCAAGCTGAGGAGAGGAGGGCTGATGCCAGGGATACCGCGGAGGCGGATGGCGCCATTAACCCGGCCCGGGCGACAGAAGAGCCCCTGCTTGTGGACATAGACTCCCCTCCACCCAGACCACCCGGACGGGTGTGTAGCCGCCTTGAATGCGAGCAGCCGTGGGAGATGCTAAAGACCGTCGATGTCCCCTTATGGCCCACTGCACAGCCCATGAACCTCCAGGGTGAGTGGGTGACCTTCAAGTGGACCCGCGCTACCACCAACTTGATCGGGTTCCCTGGAGAGGTTCAGCCCGAGGGGGAGAGCATCGAGGTTATCCATCAATGGGAATATCGCCAGCAGCTACGCCGACATGAGGAAGAGTGGGCCCGTAAGAAGGAACTCCGATGACGGGCCGAGCGGGAAAAGGACCTCCAGGCCAAAATCCAAGTTAGGCGGGCGGCTGAGGAAGACTGGGGCCCGCAGCGCTATGGAGTCATCAGCACTTTCCGGATGCAGGGAGTTTGGGACTTCATTAAAGAGCCCGGTCTCGCCTTGGAGGTATTCGTGAACCGGCGGGACGTGGAGGCGCATCTCATCGAGGGACACCCAGGCCGGGATCTTTACCCGGGGGACAGCGTTCGGTACACCCGCCACTGGGGAGACAAAGGGTGGTATGCTTTGCACGTGCACAAGTACAAGCCAGAAGTGACTGTGCCACCTTCCTATGATTCACCGGGACCGGCGGTCATTGCTCCAATCTCCTTGTGTGCCAAATGCCTGCGGACCATCACCCCGAGGAGAACCGTGAGTACACAGACCCCATTAAGGGTGCGGATGCACTCTATGTGGTAGCCGGCAGTGGGCAGTACCCACGGAAGCCACCCCCAGACTTAGAGGGATAAACCTTGATACCACGGAAATGTATATAGTTGATTGTTTATCTTTTTGCTCTGCTGCTACAACCCGTCTAGGACTCTTTGCGAAGAAACTGTTCCTGGAAGCAGTATCGGAGTCCTTGCTATACACGAACTTGCAGCTTGAGAAGTTGCACTACCTCCGAGAGACTTGGTCCCTTCTTAAAGGGGACGTTCAACGGTAGCACTTAAAGTCGAATAATGCTTACATGTAAATGTTATATGTAGTTAGCTAGTTAATTGTAAGGAATGTTTAATAATGTGTTAGAAAATGAGGACAGGAAGTGAACCCGTACGGGGTTAGTCGGTGAGTCCTCCTAGGAGCCATACAGAGATGGCTCAGTGATCTTGAACTGAGAGAAGGTTGATAAGTTCTATACTGTTTATAGTAGCAGAAAGGCAGTAGGCCCGGGCGGAAAGGGGCAGTCCTGCAACAGAACGAGAGGCAGTAGGCCTGGGGCAGATAGACAGGTGGTCCTGCAGATGTAAAGGTGGAAAATGAAGAAAAGTTGATTAGCCTTATAGTGTTTTATAAGAAGGTCTTTAGTGGATTCAGTGTGTACGTCCTTAAAGGCAATGTTAAATTATTGTTCAGAAATTGCACTAAGTAGAATACCCGGTTGGGTAAGAGAAGTTATTTATACACTGTGTTCCAAATTATTATGCACATAGAGTTTAGGAGTGATAAGGTTAGAATTTTTTTGTTTGTCATTTAAACTCATTGATGGTGATGTGTGTCAGGGCTCTTTATATCACTGAAAGCAATTGCAGATACCTGTGCAAATTAGTTTGGCAGGTGTGTCCAAATAAAGGCAAGACTACTTAAGAAGGCTGTTCCACATTATTAAGCAGCCTACATTTTTTGCCAAAATGGGAAAGAAAAAGGATGTGTCGGCTGCTGAGAAGCAACAAATTGTGGAGTATTTAGGTCAAGGCATGACTACAATCAACATTGCCAAGACACTTCATCGTGATCATCGCACAATCAAGAAGTATGTAGCTGATTCCCAGCACACACGTGTGCGTGCTGATAAGGAAAAATTGAGGACTCTTTCCAACAGGCAATTGCGTAAGGTTAAAAGAGCAGCTGCAAAAATGCCTTGTCATAGCAGCAGACAAGTTTTTGAAGCTGCTGGTGCCTCCAACGTCCCCAGAACAACAAGATGCAGGGTCCTTCAGAGGTTTGCAGCTGTGCGTAAGCCATCCTGTCGACCACCTCTATCCACTGCAACAAGCAGAAACGGCTCCAGTGGGCCAAACGATACATGAAGACTGACTTCCAAACTGTTTTGTTCACCGATGAGTGCCGTGCAATGCTCGATGGTCCAGATGGATGGAGTGGAGGATGGACACCCCATGAAAACACGGCTAAGGCACCAACAAGGAGGAGGTGGAGTAATGTTTTGGGCTGGAATCATGGGGAGAGAGATTGTCGGCCCCTTTATGATCCCTGAAGGGGTAAAGATGAACTCCATAATCTATGTGGAGTTTCTAAAACAACACTTCCTGCCATGGTTCAAGAGGTAGAACCGTGCTTTCCGCAGCAAGATCATTTTCATGCATGATAATGCACCGTCTCATGCTGCAAAAAAACACATCTGCATTTCTGGCTGCTATGGGCATAAAAGAGGACAAACTTATGGTGTGGCCACCATCTTCCCCTGACCTCAACCCCATTGAGAACCTCTGGAGCATCATCAAAAGGAGTGTCTATGATGGCGGGAGGCAGTTCACATCTAAGCAACAGCTCTGGGAGGGTATTCTGTCCACATGCAAAACAATTGAAGCAGAAACCATCCAAAAACTGACAAATTCAATGGACGAGAGAGTTCAGAAGCTTCTTTTACGTGCAAATGTAATATCACCTAGAATAAAGTTTTCACTTGAAAACTGTTTGATTTAATTTTGTAATAAGCTAATAATGCTTACAGTATAACTTCACAATCGACCATTTTTTTGTTCAAAATAAAAAAAAAGCTTGAAAACTCTGCTGTGCATAATAATTTGGAACATGCATTTTGAGTGTTTATTTTTTTTAAAAAGATACTGTTTTCATAGGCAGTTTTTTTCCAAAACATTGCAATTATACTAGAATAGTAGATGACTGGAAAATAACAATGACTGCAATTCAGATAGGTAATTTAGAGAAAATATGAGGAAATATTATTTGCATAATAATTTGGAACACAGTGTGGTATGTTATTTGAAATATTTAACCATGTTTGTAACGTTCAAGTGTCCTCACCTCCCATAAAGGGAAGCTCTATTCAAGTTTACTTGTTATTGCATTTCAAAATTGTATGTCTTTTTGCTGACATGTATTGTTGTTTTCTTCCCAGTCCAGGAGTACTGGGTTTAACCGGGGGGGAGTGCAGCGCCCCAGAGTCCTGGTCGTTGCTGTACTGATGCCCCGCCGCTAAGGGGGGGCTATGGTACGTCTGATGGCACTGAAGGAGTTCACCTGACCAGGTGTCACAGACACCAATACACTTCACAGTCTGGCCTCCAGGGGGAGCTAAGGGTGCTATGTATTAAGCCACTCCTCACAATCTGGTAAAACTGGGGGTTAGATAGGAAGTTAGAGAGAAGCTGACTGGGTTGGAACCAGGCAACATCCTGTGGCAGAGGGTGTTGCAGGGGAAGATTCAGGGGGGTCCCTGTCAGGGGTGGGATCCTGACAGAGGCCTAGCGAACAGGAAAGAACGTTACGGGACCGCGCCTGCACTTCATCGCGGCGGTACCCCAAGAAAGGACAAGAAGCGAGGTTTATTGTGCTGAGTGAGAAATGAGATCAACGCAACAAGGAGAAACACCAGTAGGAGTCGTGCTGTAAGACGAGGCAACAGCCTACTGAGGCGCGTAGCCGGTGGCCAGAAACGCCGAAGAAGTATTGAGCTCCAGGCCTTACTTCAAACCTACAGCAGGACAGTCAGTTATAGGCGGGCTGTCTCGCTCAAATCACCTAAGAAGACATAGGGGGCGACAGTTGGAGAGGGGCGACACTAGGGTCCCGGAAGAGCTCTGAGCCTACCCGTCATACGGGTGCGTCCTAGCCATATCATCTGGGGGGATGAAGAAGAACATCAAAATCGAGTTGTGAGGGAACTTCAGAAACAGACACAACAGTTGTGGGGACTATCCCGTAAGCACAGCAGGGGAGGACAACAACACACAAGCGCTAGAAGGTAGGCACAGATTTCCACCTGCAAAGGGAACTCTGGAGGTGCCATCGGACCGGCCGGACTCACGCAGCCCAGTTAACCGTATTCCGGACTGAGGATCCTGAAGCCTTCAGTAAAGAGGTAAAGAGACTGCAACCTGGTGTCCTCGTTATTTACTGCGACCTGCACTGCACCACAATCTCATCACATTCTCAACTTTCACTCGACGCCCCTCATCAGGGTCATGGACCGGGCCCAGCCACCGTGACAACCCCAGAACCGAGACACAGAGGCCCGGTACCGGGTACCCCTTGGCCCTGCAGCAGTGGGGGCGCTCCACATACCATGCCTGGGTTAGAAAGGGAAATTGTTAACAGCCCATTACAAGATGAATCGGACATGGAGTGCACTGATACACAGCCACAGCTAGATTATTATGCTGTTCCATTGACTCAGATCACTACATTTCCCTCGCAGTATACTGAGCCAGAAACTGACCCTGATGAGACTATGGTGCCCTGTCCCGAACGCTATAGCACCTTACACGGTGACACAGAGAAAGGTGCACATGACATTGAAGAGGAGGTGATAGATGACCCAGTTGATGACCCAGATTGGCAGCCATTGGGGGAAGAGGGTGCCGCTGACAGTAACTCAGAAGCGGAGGAGGATGATCCGCAGCAGCCATCTACATCGCAACAGCTTTCATCTGGCAGGCCCGTCTCAGGCAAAAAACGTTTGTCAACAAAAAAAAAACAGTTTTAGGACAGCGTGGCCATCTGGTGAAAGTAGCAGAGCGTGCAATGCCTGAAAAGGTATTCCATAGTAGGAATAGTGGAGTGTGGCAATTTTTTAACCAAGATCCGAATGATCAGTGCAAAGTTATCTGTAAGAAATGCTCAAAGACCTTTAGCAGAGGGAAGAATTCCAAAAATTTAAATACAACGTGCATGCGTAGACATTTAACCAGCATGCACTTGCAAGCCTGGACTAACTACCAAATGTCCATACCATTAGTGCACCTGCTCAGAATGAAGGTAGTCAGCAACGCTACATTGCTTCCCTCAATGTAAGCCCACCGTTTAGGACACCACCAGCAGCAAATGTGGAGGTATCATCGCAAGGCCAAAGCAGTCAGGGAATCACAAGGTTTTTGGTAGGAAACACTGTATGTAGGTCAACATCAAGAATACCATCACCAACCCTCTCTCAATCCGCCATGTCCACCACTACCACCACCGCTTGTTCCACCATATGCAGCTCTCCAGTCCAGCTCACCCTACAAGAGACTCTCGTTAGGACAGGAAAGTAATCATCCTCTCATCTGCGTACACAGAGTTTGAACACCCACATTGCTAGACTAATCTTGTTAGAGATGATGCCCTACCGGTTGGTTGAAAGCGAAGCTTTCAAAGACCTGATGGCCTACGCAGTACCACGCTATGACTTACCCAGTCGGCACTTCTTTGCGAGAACAGCCATCCCAGCCCTCCACCAGCATGTCATAGACTGCATTGTCCATGCACTGAGGCAATCAGTCAGTGGAAAGGTGCACCTCACAACAGATGCATCGACCAGTAGGCATGGCTAGGGATGTTATGTGTCCAACACGGCGCACTGGGTTAATGTGGTATATGCAGGGTCCACAGGGGACAGCCATAGTGGGACAGTTCTGCCTAGCCCACAGTCTAGGAAACAGTTGGCTGTAGGCGTTCGCCACCCCTCCTCCTCCTCCCCCTCCTCCTCCAGAAGCCAAAGCTCGTCCACAGAGTGCAGTCGCACGACCACTCCATCCGCAGCTGCCAGTGTTGCACACAAGGTATCCCATTATCGAACAGCTAGTGGTAAGCGTCAGCAGGCTGTGTTGCAAATGAAGTGTTTGGGCAACAACAGACACACCGCGGAAGTTCTGGCCGAGTACTTGCAGCAAGAAACTCAGTCATGGCTGGGCAGTGTACATCTTGAGGCAGGCAAGGTAGTCAGTGATAACGGAAGGAATTTTATGGCTGCCATAGCCCTTTCACAACTGAAACACATACCTTGCCTGGCTCACACCTTGAACCTGGTGGTGCAGTGCTTCCTGAAAAATTATCCAGGGTTACCAGCCCTGCTCCTCAAGGTGCAAAGACTTTGCTCGTACATCCGCCGGTCGCCCGTACACTCCAGCCGTATGCTGAACCATCAGCGATCACTGAATCTTCCCCAGCACTGCCTAATAATCGACGTTGCAACAAGGTGGAACTCCACACTGCACATGCTTCAGAGGCTGTGCGAACAGAGGCGTGCTGTAATCTATTTGTGGGAGGATACACATACGCGGGCAGGCAGTTGGATGGCAGACATGGAGTTGTCTGGTGTGCAGTGGTCGAAGCTACAAGACCTCTTTCAAGTCCTTCAGTGTTTTGAGGAATGCACACGGCTGGTAAGTGCAGACGACGCCATCATAAGCATGAGCATCCCACTAATGCGTCTGCTGATGCAAAGTTTGACGCACATTAAGGAGCAGGCGTCTGAGCCGAGGATGAGGGAAGCCTTGATGACAGTCAGCCATTGTCTGCTCAGGGAACTCTCCTGGACGAGGTGGCGGACAAAGAGGAGGAGGAGGATGATGGGGATGAATATTTATGGGAGGAGGATGCTTCTCAGGGGGCAATAGAAACTGGTGGCATTGCAAGGTCAGGTACAGGGTTTTTGTGGGACACAAGTGATGTTGATTTGCAAGAAAGTGCTCCTCAACCCAGCACAAGCAGTGAATTGACACCTGGAACATTGGCGCACATGGCTGAGTTTGCCTTGTGTATCTTAAAAAGGGACCCCCGCATTATCAAAATGATGACCGATGACGATAACTGGTTGGCCTGCCTCCTGGAACCACGGTATAAAGGAAAATGACAAAATATAAAGCCACATGAGAACCTTGAGCAAATATTGGCTACCAAACAAGCAACTCTTGTAGACCATTTGGTTCAGGCATTCCCAGCACACAGCGGCGGTGATGGTTCTAACACGAGGCGTAGTGGGCAACATGGCAGAGGTGTTAGAGGTGCACAAATCCGAAGTGGCGTTGGACTGAGGGGTTTTATGACCAGGTTGTGGAGTGATTTCGCAATGACTGCTGACACGACAGGTACTGCTGAATTGATTCAAAGTGACAGGAGACAGCATTTGTCCAGTATGGTTACAAACTACCTTTCCGCCCTTATAATAATAATAATAATAATAATAATAATAATTTTTATATAGCGCCAACATGTTCCGCAGCGCTTTACAACTTATAGAGGGGACTTGTACAGACAATAGACATTACAGCATAACATAAATCACAGTTCAAAACAGATACCAGGAGGAATGAGGGCCCTGCTCGCAAGCTTACAAACTATGAGGAAAAGGGGAGACACGAGAGGTGGATGGTAACAATTGCTTTAGTTATTTGGACCAGCCATAGTGTAAGGCTCGGGTGTTCATGTAAAGCTGCATGAACCAGTTAACAGCCTAAGTATGTAGCAGTACAGACACAGAGGCTATTGACTGCATAAAGTGTATGAGAACATGATGCGAGGAACCTGATTGTTTTTTTTTTGTTTGTTTGTTTTTTATTAGGCCACACAGGGATAGTTAGGTTAATGTGTTGAGGCGGTAGGCCAGTCTGAACAAATGCGTTTTTAGGGCACGCTTAAAACTGTAGGGGTTTGGGGATTAATCGTATTAACCTAGGTAGTGCATTCCAAAGAATCGGCGCAGCACGTGTAAAGTCTTGGAGAGGGGAGTGGGAGGTTCTGATTATTGAGGATGCTAACCTGAGGTCATTAGCGGAGCGGAGGGCACGGGTAGGGTGGTAGACTGAGACCAGAGAGGAGATGTAGGGTGGTGCTGAGCCATGGAGTACTTTGTGGATGAGGGTAGTAGTTTTGTCCTGGATTCTGGAGTGGATGGGTAGCCAGTGTAATGACTGGCACAAGGTAGAGGCATCGGTGTAACGGTTGGTGAGGAATATGATCCTGGCAGCAGCATTCAGGACAGACTGGAGCAGGGAGAGTTTGGTAAGAGGGAGGCCGATTAGTAGAGAGTTACAGTAGTCCAGACGAGAATGAATAAGTGAGACAGTAAGAGTTTTTGCAGAGTCGAAAGTAAGAAGAGGGCGAATTCTAGAAATATTTTTGAGATGCAGATAAGAAGAGCGAGCCAGTGATCGGATGTGGGGGGTCAATGAAAGCTCGGAATCAAGGATGACCCCATGGCAGCAGGCATGTTGCTTGGGAGTAATGGTGGAACCGCACACGGAGATGGCAATGACAGGCAAAGGTAGGTTAGTAGAGGGAGAGAACACGAGGAGATCAGTTTTTGACAGGTTCAGTTTCAGATAGAGGGAGGACATGATGTTAGAGATAGCGGTAAGACAATCACTGGTGTTTTCTAAGAAGGTCGGAGTGAAAGCAGGAGAAGAAGTGTATAATTGAGTGTCGTCAGCGTAGAGATGGTATTGGAAACCAAATCTACTGATTGTTTGACCAATAGGGGCGGTATACAAAGAGAAGAGGAGGGGGCCTAGGACTGATCCTTGAGGAACCCCAACAGTAAGGGGAAGGGGAGAGGAGGAGGAACCAGCAAAGCATACAGTGAAGGATCGGTCAGAGAGATAGGAGGAGAACCAAGAGAGAACGGTGTCCTTGATGCCGATGGAGCGGAGCATAGTGAGGAGGAGCTGATGATCCACAGTGTCGAATGCTGCGGAAAGATCCAAGAGAATTAGCATGGAGTAGTGACCATTAGATTTAGCTGTTAGTAGGTCATTAGAGACTTTAGTGAGGGCAGTTTCAGTAGAGTGTAAAGAGCGGAAGCCAGATTGAAGAGGGTCGAGAAGAGAGTTATCTGAGAGATAACGGGTAAGACGGGAGTGGACCAGGCGTTCCAGGAGTTTAGAGATGAAGGGAAGATTAGAGACAGGTCTATAATTAGCGGCACAGTTTTGGTCGAGGGAGGGTTTTTTAAGTAATAGATGTATGATGGCATGCTTAAATGAGGAAGGAAAAATACCGGAAGTGAGGAAAAGGTTGAATATTTTTGTTATGTGAGAGGTGACAGCCGGGGAAAGGGACTGGAGGAGATGTGACGGAATGGGGTCACTGGTGCAAGTGGTTGGGCGAGAAGATGCAAGGAGCCTGCTTACTTCTTCTTCTGTAACTGGTTACCCTCACAGGTCATTCCCCTTTGATTACTGGGCATCTAAAATTGACACCTGGCCTGAAATGGCAGAAAATGCATTACAGGAGCTCGCTTGCCCTGCTGCTAGTGTGCTATCCGAAAGGGTCTTCAGTTTGGCTGGTTCAATACTGACCGAAAAAAGGACACGTCTGGCTACCCGAAATGTCGATGACCTAACCTTCATTAAGATGAACCAATCATGAATTTCCTATTATTTTGCCCCACCTTCCCCTGCTGACACATAGTTTGCCTGAAAAATGTCTTGCTTTTGGCCTCCTGTTACTGACTGCTCCAATTCCTCCATTTGCAGCTGCTGAATGTCCACCATAGGCCATTTTTTACCTCCCTAAATGGGCTGACTCCCCCCACAGGGTTGTGGTCACCACCTGGCGCAAGCACCCGTGCGAGTGCCGTTTGCCTGGACAGGTGGGTGTGCCCACTCTGGGGCGACGGCACTGGCACAGGGTCCCTCATAGTACAATGAAGTGTCTCTGACGGTGGTGGTGCACAACCAACGTCAGTTACACCGTCGTAATATGAGGGGCCCTGTGCCAGTACCGCAGCCCATGTGAGAGTGTTCCCCCCAGCTCGAACAGTGCTCTACCACTTGCAATGCCTACCTCTCCCTGCTCCACAACTGTGTAGTTTGTGCTGTTAAATCCTTCAATGGCACTGCCAATACAAATTTGTTGAAATGATAGTTGAAAGTTAAAATACACAGGGTCCCTGGCCTCCACTTAATACTTTGCGCCTACTACCACTGTCTTTATTATTTGGGCCTACTAACGGTGTCTGCCGCTCCTTGCTTTTCTCCTCCACTGAACAAAGCTGAGCCGCCAGTTTACTCCTTTTTCGAATAGTAACCTGCTTTGGCCTACTTGTTTGGTTGGGCCTACTAATGGTGTCTGCCACTCCTTGCTTTTCTCCTCCACTGAACAAAGCTGAGCTGCCACTTTACTCCTGTTTCGAATATTAAACTGCATTTGGCCTACTTGTTTGGTTGGGCCTACTAATGGTGTCTGCCACTCCTTGCTTTTCTCCTCAACTGAACAAAGCTGAGCCGCCAATTTACTCCTGTTTGGAATATTAAACTGCATTTGGCCTACTTGTTTAATTGGGCCTACTAACGGTGTCTGCCACTCCTTGCTTTTCTCCTCCACTGAAAAAAGCTGAGCCACCACTTTACTCCTCTTTCGAATATTAAACTGCATTTGGCCTACTTGTTTGGTTGGGCCTACTAACGGTGTCTGCCGCTGCTTGTTGTTCTCCTCCACTGAACAAAGCTGAGCCGCCAGTTTACTACTGTTTTGAATATTAAACTGCATTTGGCCTACTTGTTTGGTTGGGCCTACTAACGGTGTCTGCGGCTCCTTGCTTTTCTCCTCCACTGAACAAAGCTGAGCCTGCCAGTTTACTCCTGTTTGTAATATTAAACTCCATTTGGCCTACTTGTTTGGTTGGGCCTACTGTTGTGAACTGTGTTTCTGGGCTCCCTCTGGTGGTCACTAACGGTATTGTGTTAGGCATGTCTTGTTGCAGGCCTGAGCTCCAGCTGTGTCGTTAAGCAGCGGGTGTTCCCTATTTAAGTCTCCTCTGGACTCAGTCTCTTGCCTGGCATCGTTGTATCCAGACCTATATGGTCTCCTCCGGATTCCTTTCAGTCTGTCTCATGCAAGAAAAGCTAAGTCCGTTTTGTATAATTTGGATCGTTTGCATTTTTCAGTGTCTTTGTCCAGCTTGCTTAATATTTGATTTTCTGGCTCGCTGGAAGCTCTAGGGGGCTGATATTCTCCCTCCGCACCGTCAGTCGGTGTGGGGGTTCTTGAATGTTCAGCATGGATGTTTTTGTAGGCTTTTCTGCTGACCGCATAGTCCACTATCTATTTTCTGTCTATCTAGGCTAGTGGGCCTCACTTTGCTGAATCTAGTTCATCTCTACGTTTGTGTTTTCCTCTTGCCTCACCGTTATTATTTGTTGGGGGCTTTCTATATCTTTGGGGTTCAATTTCTCTGGAGGCAAGTGAGGTCTTATTTTCCCTCTAGGGGTAGTCAGTTCTCCGGCTGGCTCGAGACGTCTAGAACCAATGTAGGCACGTTCACCGGCTGCTTCTAGTTGTGTGTGTTAGGATCAGGTATGCGGTTAGCCCAGTTTCCACCTCCCTAGAGCAGTATTTATGTTTTTGCTATCTTGCCGGAATATCAGAGGTTCTCTACCACTGGGATCATAACAGTATGCCAGGCCGAAAGAAAATGTTTATTGCATCGCAGAAGCGGGATTAAAAAGAAGTTCTGAGTTTGTTTTTTTTGTTGTTTTTTTTTGTTTGCTGCAGTTTGCCTAGCTTCTTCCATCCCCTTTTTCTCTGAGTGGCTGGAACTCTGCTGCAGATATGAATGTCCAGACTCTGACTTCTAGTGTGGATCAGCTTGCTGCTAGGGTGCAAAGCATTCAGGATTTTGTTATCCATAGCCCTATGTCTAAACCAAAAATACCTATTCCTGAGCCGTTTTTTGGAGATAGATCTAAGTTCCTGAATTTTAGGAATAATTGCAAATTGTTTCTGTCTCTGAAACCTCGTTCCTCTGGTGATTCCGCTCAGCAAGTTAAGATTGTTATTTCCTTCTTGCGCGGCGACCCTCAAGATTGGGCCTTCTCTCTGGCGCCAGGAGATCCTGCATTGGTGAATGTTGATGCGTTTTTCCTGGCACTTGGTTTGCTTTATGAGGAGCCTAATCTTGAAAATCAGGCTGAAAAGATGTTGCTGGCTATCTCTCAGGGTCAGGACGAAGCTGAGGTATATTGTCAAAAATTTCGGAAATGGTCCGTGCTTACTCAATGGAATGAGTGTGCACTGGCCGCAAATTTCAGAAATGGTCTTTCTGAAGCCATTAAAGATGTGATGGTGGGGTTTCCTATCCCTACAGGTCTGAATTATTCAATGGCTCTGGCCATTCAAATTGATCGACGTTTGCGGGAGCGCAAATCTGTTAATCCTTTGGCGGTGCTGTCTGAACGGTCACCTGATTCTATGCAATGTGACAGAATTTTGACCAGAGCCGAGGGACAAAATCATAGACGTCAAAATGGGTTGTGTTTCTACTGTGGTGATTCAACACATGTCATCTCAGCATGCTCTAAACGCTTAAAAAAAATTGTTAATCCTGTCGCCATTGGTACTTTTCAGCCTAAGTTTATTTTGTCTGTGACTTTAATTTGTTCATTATCTTCTTACTCAGTTATGGCTTTTGTGGATTCTGGTGCTGCTTTAAGTCTGATGGATTTGTCGTTTGCCAAGCGCTGCGGTTTTGTCCTGGAGCCTTTGGAAAATCCTATTCCTCTTAGAGGAATTGATTCTACGCCATTGGCAGAGAATAAACCTCAGTATTGGACTCAAGTGACCATGTGCATGACTCCTGTACATCAGGAGGTGATTCGTTTTCTGGTACTGCATAAAATGCATGATGTTGTCGTTTTGGGTCTGCCATGGTTACAGGCCCATAATCCAGTTTTAGATTGGAAAGCTATGACTGTGTCTAGTTGGGGGTGTCAGGGGATTCATGGCGATTCTCCATTGGTGTCTATTGCTTCTTCTACTCCTTCTGAGATCCCTGAGTTTTTGTCAGACTTTCAGGATGTATTTAATGAGGCCAGGTCCAGTGCCCTTCCTCCTCATAGGGACTGTGATTGTGCTATAGATTTGATTCCTGGTAGTAAGTTTCCTAAGGGATGACTCTTTAATTTATCTGTGCCAGAGCATGCCGCGATGTGGAGTTATATAAAGGAGTCTTTGGAGAAGGGACATATTCGCCCATCCTCTTCTCCTCTTGGTGCAGGATTCTTTTTTGTGGGCAAGAAAGACGGGTCTTTGAGACCTTGTATAGATTATCGTCTTCTGAATAAGATCACGGTTAAATTTCAGTATCCTTTGCCATTGTTGTCTGATTTGTTTGCTCGGATTAAGGGATCCAGTTGGTTCACCAAGATAGATCTTCGTGGTGCGTATAACCTTGTGCACATAAAGCAGGGAGATGAATGGAAAACGGCATTTAATACGCCCGAGGGTCATTTTGAGTACCTGGTGATGCCTTTTGGATTATCGAATGCCCCTTCTGTGTTTCAGTCCTTCATGCATGACATCTTCCGGAAATATCTGGATAAATTTATGATTATTTATCTGGATGATATTTTGGTTTTTTCTGATGATTGGGAGTCCCATGTGAACCAGGTCAGGATGGTGTTTCAGGTTCTGCGGGAGAATGCTCTATTTGTGAAGGGCTCAAAATGTATCTTTGGGGTACAGAAGGTTTCTTTTTTGGGTTTTATTTTTTCTCCTTCTACTGTGGAGATGGACCCAGTCAAGGTTCGTGCCATTCATGACTGGACTCAGCCCACGTCTGTTAAGAGCCTGCAGAAGTTCTTGGGCTTTGCTAATTTTTACCGTCGTTTTATCGCTAATTTTTCCAGCGTGGTTAAACCTTTGACGGATATGACCAAGAAGGGTTCTGATGTTGCTAATTGGTCTCCTGCGGCCGTGGAGGCCTTTCGGGAGCTGAAGCGTCGGTTTACTTCAGCGCCAGTCTTGTGCCAGCCGGATGTCTCTCTTCCCTTGCAGGTTGAAGTTGATGCTTCTGAGATTGGTGCAGGGGCTGTTTTGTCGCAAAAAAGTTCTGATGGCTCCGTGATGAAGCCATGCGCCTTCTTTTCAAGAAAGTTTTCGCCTGCTGAGCGGAACTATGATGTTGGTAATCGGGAGTTGTTGGCTATGAAGTGGGCATTTGAGGAGTGGCGACATTGGCTCGAGGGAGCTAGACATCGTGTGGTGGTCTTGACTGATCATAAAAATCTGATTTAACTCGAGTCTGCCAAGCGCCTAAATCCTAGACAGGCTCGTTGGTCATTGTTTTTCTCCCGTTTTGACTTTGTGGTCTCGTACCTGCCTGGTTCGAAGAACGTGAAGGCTGACGCACTTTCTAGGAGTTTTGTGCCTGACTCTCCGGGAGTCTCGGAGCTGGCTGGTATTCTCAGAGAGGGAGTGATTTTGTCTGCCATTTCCCCAGATTTGCGACGAGTGCTGCAGAAATTTCAGGCTGATAGGCCTGATCGTTGCCCACCAGAGAGACTGTTTGTCCCTGACAGATGGACCAGCAGAGTTATTTCTGAGGTTCATTCTTCAGTGTTGGCGGGACATCCTGGGATTTTCGGTACCAGAGATTTGGTGGCTAGGTCCTTTTGGTGGCCTTCCTTGTCGAGGGATGTGCGTTCTTTTGTGCAGTCCTGTGGGATTTGTGCTCGGGCTAAGCCTTGCTGTTCTCATGCCAGCGGGTTGCTTTTGCCCTTGCCTATCCCGAAGAGGCCTTGGACGCACATTTCCATGGATTTCATTTCGGATCTTCCGGTATCTTGGAAGATGTCTGTCATCTGGGTGGTATGCGATCGTTTTTCTAAAATGGTCCATTTGGTGCCCTTGCCTAAGTTGCCTTCCTCCTCTGATTTGGTTCCTTTGTTCTTTCAGAATGTGGTTCGTTTGCACGGCATCCCTGAGAATATTGTGTCTGACAGAGGATCCCAGTTTGTGTCCAGATTCTGGCGATCCTTTTGTGCTAAGATGGGTATTGATTTGTCTTTTTCGTCGGCTTTTCATCCTCAGACTAATGGCCAGACCGAGTGAACTAATCAGAAGTTGGAGACTTTTTTGAGATGTTTTGTTTCTGCTGATCAGGACGACTGGGTTACCTTTTTGCCACTGGCCAAGTTTGCCCTTAATAATCGGGCTAGTTCTGCCACTTTGGTTTCACCCTTTTTCTGCAACTCTGGTTTTCATCCTCGTTTCTCCTCAGGCCAGGTTGAACCTTCTGACTGTCCTGGGGTTGATTCTGTGGTGGATAGGTTGCAGCGGATTTGGAACCATGTGGTGGACAATTTGAAATTGTCACAATACAAGGCCCAGCGTTTTGCCAACCGCCGCCGCGGTGTGGGTCCCCGACTTCGTGTTGGGGATTTGGTTTGGTTGTCTTCTCGGCATGTTCCTTTGAAAGTCTCCTCTCCTAAGTTCAAGCCTCGCTTTATCGGTCCTTATAAGATTTTGGAAATCCTTAACCCGGTGTCTTTTCGCTTGGACCTTCCAGCGTCATTTGCTATTCATAATGTGTTCCATAGGTCCTTGTTGCGGCGGTATGTGGTGCCTATGGTTCCTGCTGTTGAGCCTCCTGCCCCAGTTTTGGTTGAGGGCGAGTTGGAGTACGTGGTGAAGATTCTGGATTCTCGTATCTCTAGACGGAAACTCCAGTATTTAGTTAAGTGGAAAGGCTATGGTCAGGAGGATAATTCCTGGGTTGTCGCCTCTGATGTTCATGCGGCTGATTTGGTTCATGCCTTTCACGCTGCTCATCCTGATCACCCTGGGGATCTTGGTGAGGGTTCGGTGACCCCTCCTCAAGGGGGGGGTACTGTTGTGAAGTGTGTTTCTGGGCTCCCTCTGGTGGTCACTAACGGTATTGTGTTAGGCATGTCTTGTTGCAGGCCTGAGCTCCAGCTGTGTCGTTAAGCAGCGGGTGTTCCCTATTTAAGTCTCCTCCGGACTCAGTCTCTTGCCTGGCATCATTGTATCCAGACCTATATGGTCTCCTCCGGATTCCTTTCAGTCTGTCTCATGCAAGAAAAGCTAAGTCCGTTTTGTATAATTTGGATTGTTTGCATTTTTCAGTGTCTTTGTCCAGCTTGCTTAATATTTGATTTTCTGGCTCGCTGGAAGCTCTAGGGGGCTGATATTCTCCCTCCGTACCGTCAGTCGGTGTGGGGGTTCTTGAATGTTCAGCGTGGATGTTTTTGTAGGGTTTTCTGCTGACCGCATAGTCCACTATCTATTTTCTGTCTATCTAGACTAGTGGGCCTCACTTTGCTGAATCTAGTTCATCTCTACGTTTGTGTTTTCCTCTTGCCTCACCGTTATTATTTGTTGGGGGCTTTCTATATCTTTGGGGTTCAATTTCTCTGGAGGCAAGTGAGGTCTTATTTTCCCTCTAGGGGTAGTCAGTTCTCCGGCTGGCTCGAGACGTCTAGAACCAACGTAGGCACGTTCACTGGCTGCTTCTAGTTGTGTGTGTTAGGATCAGGTATGCGGTTAGCCCAGTTTCCACCTCCCTAGAGCAGTATTTATGTTTTTGCTATCTTGCCGGAATATCAGAGGTCCTCTACCACTGGGATCATAACAGTCTACTAACGGTGTCTGCCGCTCCTTGCTGTTCTCCTCTACTGAACAAAGCAGTGCCGCCTGTTTACTCCTGTTACCAATTTTGAACTGCATTTGGCCCACTTTATTACTTGGGCCTACTAACTGTGTCTGCCACTCATTACAGTTTTCCTCCACTGAACAAAGAAATGCTGCCTGTTTAGTCCTGTTACCAATTTTGAACTGCATTTAGCCTACTTTATTATTTGGGCCTATATCTGTATTTCCTCCTCATCCTGCCCATTGCCCAGCCACTGCTAGATGAGTCTGCTGGTACATTGACCCAGACCACTACATTCCCCTTGCACTCTACACAGCCAGAATCTGACCCTGCTGAAAGTCAGGTTCCCCTTCCCGCATACTATACCACCTTACATGGGGACAAACAGGAAGGTGCAGATGAAAGTGCAGGTTCCTTCAACAGGTGGGGGGCATACTCATTGGCGACGTCACTGGTACAGGGCCCCTCATAGTATGCAAAAGTGTCTCTGCCGGTGGGAGGCTCCACCGCCGTCAAACACACCGCCGTACTTTGAGGGGCCCTGTGCCAGTGCCAATGCGAACGAGTGGGCCCCCTGCTTGCTCAGGATCACAGCACTTGCAAAGTTTAAATACTTACCTCTCCCTGCTCCACCGCCGTGACGTAGTCTGCGTTTCCTGGGCCCGCGAAAACTTGAGCCAGCCCCACCCCCCCACAATTTTAGCCAAATGACCCCCAATTTTCAATGCCTAACTATTATTATAAGGTAAATTAAGATTGACAAGCTTAAGTAACAAGAATTAATGGTTTTGGCATTAACATGGGCACTGTAGGTGTTTTCCTGTCCTCCACTCACTGCCGACTTTGATTCCCCATTGACTTGCATTGGGTTTTGTGTTTCGGTCGGCCCCCGACTTTTCGCAATAATCGGCCGATTTCACCCAACCCGACTCGACTTTTGACAAAGTCGAGTTTCGCGAAACCCAACTCGATCCTAAAAAAGTAAAAGTCGCTCAACTCCAATCAAGACTTCATCCGGGTGTATGGGTGTCCAAAGCGCATTCACTCTGACCAAGGCGCATGTTTCCAAGGCAAGGTGATGGAAGAACTGTATCGTATGTATGACATCGAGTGGTCCCGGATCACCCCTTACTATCCTCAAGGCAACGGAGCATGTGAACACTTCAACCGAACCTTACTTCAAATGCTGAGAACATTGGAGGAGGATAAGAAGGCATGTTGGCCAGACTACCTGCCAGAGTTGGTCTGGACCTACAACAAGTGCGTCCACTCCACCACGGGTTATACCCCCTATCTACTGCTGTTTGTAAGAGCTGGACAAGAGATCATTAAGCATGATCATGGGTGAAAGTGCACGAGTAATGATTACAAATGATACGGCAGTTGGCGGGTCAGCAGCTGCAAGAAAAAGAACATACAGACCGTAAACCAACTCAAGAGTTACCGCTCCAAACCGGAGACCGAGTATTAGTCAGAGAGAAACGCAGTGAAGGGCCTGGCAGAGAGGAGAGGCTGGGAAATAACAAAAGGGACAGTTGGATTACTCAGGCAGCAGAGTTTAGGATAGGTTGGCATGGTGCAAGAGTGCTAGAGGGGAGGCCAGAGAGTGGAAGGTTGCAATAGTCGAGACGGGAGATGATGAGGGCATGCACAAATGTTTTTGCAGTTTCTTGGAAAGTACGGATCCAGGAAATGTTTTGGAGTTGTAGTGGGCAGGAGGAGGCAAGGGCTTGGATATGTAGATTGAAAAAGAGGGCAGAATCGAGGATCACTGTGAGGCCCCGAACATGCAGGACTATTTGTCCCAGTGTTCTGTCCCAGCATTACACAGGCATGTATCCCACAACATTACACGTGCCCTCCACAATGTTGTCACTGGAAAAGTCCACCTAACCACAGACATGTGGTTAGTGCTTGTGGGCAGGGACATTGCATCTTGCTGACAATACACTGGGTTAACATAGTGGAAGCCGGGACCCAGTCCAACCTTGGCATGGTGCACGTCCTCCCAATCCCAATTATTGCGGGCCCTACGTCAATCTGGGTTGCCATCACAGCCTACAGCTCCTGCACCTCCTCCTCCTCTTCAGCCTCCATCTCAGAAAGTAGCACATCAGTCACAAGCTGGAAGCACTCCAGCACTGCCTCAGCCAAGCGGCAACAGGCTGTGCTGAAGCTAATATTCTTAGGTGACAAAATGCGCAATGCTGAAGAGTAGGGTTGAGCGACTTTCATTTTTTTAAGATCGAGTAGGGTTTTGGGAAACCCGATTTTGTCCAGAGTCGAGTCGAGTGCAGTCGGCCGATTATCGCTAAAAGTCGGGGATCGACCGAAACACGAAACCCAATGCAAGTCAATGGGGAAGCATAGTCGGCAGTGAGTGGAGGCCAGGAAAACACCTACAGTGCCCATTTTAATGCCAAAAACATCCATTCTTGTTTCTGAAGCTTGCCAATCTTAATTAACTGTATAATAATAGTTGGGCATAGGGAATTGGGGGAAAGTTGTGGGGGGAGTAGGGCTGGCTCAAGTTTTTCGTGGGCCCAGGAAATGCGGACTACGTCACGGCGGTGTTGCAGGGAAAGGTAAGTATTTAAAAGTTGCAAGTGCTGTGATCCTGAGCAAGCAGGGGGGGGCCCACTCGTTCGCATTGCCACTGGCACAGGGCCCCTCAAAGTACGGCGGTGTGTTTGCATGGCGGGGGCGCCTCCCACCAGCAGCGACACTTTTGCGTACTCTGAGGGGCCCTGTGCCAGTGACGTCGCCAACGAGTATGCCCCCCCACCTGATGAAGGAACCTGCACTTTCATCTGCACCTTCCTCTTTGTCCCTGTGTAAGGTGGTATAACATGCGGGAAGGGGAACCTTACTTTCAGCAGGGACAGATTCTGGCTGTGTAGAGTACAAGGGGAATGTAGTGGTCTAGGTCAATGTACCAGCAGACTCATTTAGCAGTGGCTGGGCAATGGGCAGGATGAGGAGGAAACAGATATAGGGCCAAAGAATAAAGTAGGCTACATGCAGTTCAAAATTGGTAACAGGACTAAACAGGCGGCATTGCTTTGTTCAGTGGAGTAGCAAACCCAAGAGCAGCAGACACTGTTTCAAGGGCCTAACCACACTAGTAGGCCAAATGCAGTTTAATATCTGATAGTATAGGGCGAAAGCCAGAATGTGGAAGCTCAGCTTTGTTCAGTTGAGGACAACACCAGGGAGGGGCAGACACCTTTAGTAGGCCGGAAAAGCCTATTGCATTTTTTAAAATGGTAATTTGGAGCAGAAGGTTGAAGCTCAGCTTTATTTAGTTGAGGGCAACACCAGGGAGGGGCAGAAGCCGTTAGTAGGCCCTAACCACCATTTTTTTTTTTTAAAACCACTTAATGAGAGCCGGAAGGTTGAAGCTCAGCTTTATTTAGTTGAGGACAACACCAGGCAGGGGCACACAGACAGACACCTTTAGTAGGCCGGAAAAGCCTATTGCATTTTTCAAAATGGTAATTTGGAGCAGAAGGTTGAAGCTCAGCTTTATTTAGTTGAGGGCAACACCAGGCAGGGGCACACAGACAGACACCTTTAGTAGGCCGGAAAAGCCTATTGCATTTTTCAAAATGGTAATTTGGAGCAGAAGGTTGAAGCTCAGCTTTATTTAGTTGAGGGCAACACCAGGGAGGGGCAGAAGCCGTTAGTAGGCCCTAACCACCATTTTTTTTTTTTTAAACCACTTAATGAGAGCCGGAAGGTTGAAGCTCAGCTTTATTTAGTTGAGGACAACACCAGGCAGGGGCACACAGACAGACACCTTTAGTAGGCCGGAAAAGCCTATTGCATTTTTCAAAATGGTAATTTGGAGCAGAAGGTTGAAGCTCAGCTTTATTTAGTTGAGGACAACACCAGGGAGGGGCAGAAGCCGTTAGTAGGCCCTAACCACCATTTTTTTTTTTTAAAACCACTTAATGAGAGCCGGAAGGGTGAAGCTCAGCTTTATTTAGTTGAGGACAACACCAGGGAGGGGCAGAAGCCGTTAGTAGGCCCTAACCACCATTTTTTTTTTTAAAACCACTTAATGAGAGCCGGAAGGTTGAAGCTCAGCTTTATTTAGTTGAGGACAACACCAGGGAGGGGCAGAAGCCGTTAGTAGGCCCTAACCACCATTTTTTTTTTTAAAACCACTTAATGAGAGCCGGAAGGTTGAAGCTCAGCTTTATTTAGTTGAGGACAACACCAGGGAGGGGCAGAAGCCGTTAGTAGGCCCTAACCACCATTTTTTTTTTTAAAACCACTTAATGAGAGCCGGAAGGTTGAAGCTCAGCTTTATTTAGTTGAGGACAACACCAGGGAGGGGCAGAAGCCGTTAGTAGGCCCTAACCACCATTTTTTTTTTTTTAAAACCACTTAATGAGAGCCGGAAGGTTGAAGCTCAGCTTTATTTAGTTGAGGACAACACCAGGGAGGGGCAGAAGCCGTTAGTAGGCCCTAACCACCATTTTTTTTTTTAAAACCACTTAATGAGAGCCGGAAGGTTGAAGCTCAGCTTTATTTAGTTGAGGACAACACCAGGGAGGGGCAGAAGCCGTTAGTAGGCCCTAACCACCATTTTTTTTTTTAAAACCACTTAATGAGAGCCGGAAGGTTGAAGCTCAGCTTTATTTAGTTGAGGACAACACCAGGGAGGGGCAGAAGCCGTTAGTAGGCCCTAACCACCATTTTTTTTTTTAAAACCACTTAATGAGAGCCGGAAGGTTGAAGCTCAGCTTTATTTAGTTGAGGACAACACCAGGCAGGGGCACACAGACAGACACCTTTAGTAGGCCGGAAAAGCCTATTGCATTTTTCAAAATGGTAATTTGGAGCAGAAGGTTGAAGCTCAGCTTTATTTAGTTGAGGGCAACACCAGGGAGGGGCAGAAGCCGTTAGTAGGCCCTAACCAAAGTTGAAGGCCAAATGCAGTTTAATTTCTGATACTATAGGCCGAAAGCCAGAAGGTGGAAGCTCCGATTTAGACAGTGGAGGACAATTTGAATTAGGGACTGCAGACAGACTTAGTAGGCTGTCCCCTGTGGACCATGCATCCACCACATTAACCCATTGCGCCGTAATGGACACGTAATCTTCCGTGGCCATGCCTACAGGTCCATGCGTCTGTTGTCAGGTGCACCTTTGTACTCACAGATTGCCAGAGTGCATGGACAATGCGGTCTTCTACATGCTGGTGGAGGGTTGGGATGGCTTTTCTCGCAAAAGAAGTGTCGACTGGTTAGCTTGTAGCGTGGTACAGCGTAGTCCATCATGGCCTTATTAATAGTAAATAAAATATATAACTAGGCTCTATGAACTTTTAAATAGGTTCCAGGGGTACACGGGCAGCATTGGTGTGGTCAGTGGAGGAGTATTGCAAGTAGGGGCCGCAGACAGGCTATCAAAGGCCTAAAATAACAAACAATAGGCTCATGGCAGTTTTACAGCGGTTACATGGATACACGGGCAGGCAACTTGGTGGTGGTGAGTGGAGGAGTATTTAAAGTAGGGACCGCAGACAGGCTATCAAAGGCCTAAAATAACAAACAATAGGCTCATGGCAGTTTTACAGCGGTTACATGGATACACGGGCAGGCAGCTTGGTGGTCAGTGGAGGAGTATTTAAAGTAGGGACCGCAGACAGGCTTCAAAGGCCTAACATAAGAAAATGGGCTGGCTGTAGGCACTTTATAATTGGTTCCAGGGGTACACGGGCAGCAGTGGTCTGGTCAGTGGAGGAGTATTGCAAGTAGGGGCTGCAGACAGGCTATCAAAGGCCTAAAATAACAAACAGTAGGCAGTCATGGCAGTTTTACATCGGTTACATGGATACACAGGCAGGCACTCCAGGCAGCATTGTGGTCAGTGGAGGAGTATTGCAAGTAGGGGCCGCAGACAGGCTATCAAAGGCCTAAAATAACAAACAATAGGCTCATGGCAGTTTTACAGCGGTTACATGGATACACGGGCAGGCAACTTGGTGGTGGTGAGTGGAGGAGTATTTAAAGTAGGGACCGCAGACAGGCTATCAAAGGCCTAAAATAACAAACAATAGGCTCATGGCAGTTTTACAGCGGTTACATGGATACACGGGCAGGCAGCTTGGTGGTCAGTGGAGGAGTATTTAAAGTAGGGACCGCAGACAGGCTTCAAAGGCCTAACATAAGAAAATGGGCTGGCTGTAGGCACTTTATAATTGGTTCCAGGGGTACACGGGCAGCAGTGGTCTGGTCAGTGGAGGACTAGTGGAAGGAGGGACCGCAGACAGGCTTCAAAGGCCTAAAATAACAAACAATAGGCTCATGGCAGTTTTACAGCGGTTACATGGATACACGGGCAGGCAGCTTGGTGGTCAGTGGAGGAGTATTTAAAGTAGGGACCGCAGACAGGCTTCAAAGGCCTAACATAAGAAAATGGGCTGGCTGTAGGCACTTTATAATTGGTTCCAGGGGTACACGGGCAGCAGTGGTCTGGTCAGTGGAGGACTAGTGGAAGGAGGGACCGCAGACAGGCTTCAAAGGCCTAAAATAACAAACAATAGGCTCATGGCAGTTTTACAGCGGTTACATGGATACACGGGCAGGCAGCTTGGTGGTCAGTGGAGGAGTATTTAAAGTAGGGACCGCAGACAGGCTTCAAAGGCCTAACATAAGAAAATGGGCTGGCTGTAGGCACTTTATAATTGGTTCCAGGGGTACACGGGCAGCAGTGGTCTGGTCAGTGGAGGAGTATTGCAAGTAGGGGCTGCAGACAGGCTATCAAAGGCCTAAAATAACAAACAGTAGGCAGTCATGGCAGTTTTACATCGGTTACATGGATACACAGGCAGGCACTCCAGGCAGCATTGTGGTCAGTGGAGGAGTATTGCAAGTAGGGGCCGCAGACAGGCTATCAAAGGCCTAAAATAACAAACAATAGGCTCATGGCAGTTTTACAGCGGTTACATGGATACACGGGCAGGCAACTTGGTGGTGGTGAGTGGAGGAGTATTTAAAGTAGGGACCGCAGACAGGCTATCAAAGGCCTAAAATAACAAACAATAGGCTCATGGCAGTTTTACAGCGGTTACATGGATACACGGGCAGGCAGCTTGGTGGTCAGTGGAGGAGTATTTAAAGTAGGGACCGCAGACAGGCTTCAAAGGCCTAACATAAGAAAATGGGCTGGCTGTAGGCACTTTATAATTGGTTCCAGGGGTACACGGGCAGCAGTGGTCTGGTCAGTGGAGGACTAGTGGAAGGAGGGACCGCAGACAGGCTTCAAAGGCCTAAAATAACAAACAATAGGCTCATGGCAGTTTTACAGCGGTTACATGGATACACGGGCAGGCAGCTTGGTGGTCAGTGGAGGAGTATTTAAAGTAGGGACCGCAGACAGGCTATCAAAGGCCTAAAATAACAAACAATAGGCTCATGGCAGTTTTACAGCGGTTACATGGATACACGGGCAGGCAGCTTGGTGGTCAGTGGAGGAGTATTTAAAGTAGGGACCGCAGACAGGCTTCAAAGGCCTAACATAAGAAAATGGGCTGGCTGTAGGCACTTTATAATTGGTTCCAGGGGTACACGGGCAGCAGTGGTCTGGTCAGTGGAGGACTAGTGGAAGGAGGGACCGCAGACAGGCTTCAAAGGCCTAAAATAACAAACAATAGGCTCATGGCAGTTTTACAGCGGTTACATGGATACACGGGCAGGCAGCTTGGTGGTCAGTGGAGGAGTATTTAAAGTAGGGACCGCAGACAGGCTTCAAAGGCCTAACATAAGAAAATGGGCTGGCTGTAGGCACTTTATAATTGGTTCCAGGGGTACACGGGCAGCAGTGGTCTGGTCAGTGGAGGACTAGTGGAAGGAGGGACCGCAGACAGGCTTCAAAGGCCTAAAATAACAAACAATAGGCTCATGGCAGTTTTACAGCGGTTACATGGATACACGGGCAGGCAGCTTGGTGGTCAGTGGAGGAGTATTTAAAGTAGGGACCGCAGACAGGCTTCAAAGGCCTAACATAAGAAAATGGGCTGGCTGTAGGCACTTTATAATTGGTTCCAGGGGTACACGGGCAGCAGTGGTCTGGTCAGTGGAGGACTAGTGGAAGGAGGGACCGCAGACAGGCTTCAAAGGCCTAAAATAACAAACAATAGGCTCATGGCAGTTTTACAGCGGTTACATGGATACACGGGCAGGCAGCTTGGTGGTCAGTGGAGGAGTATTTAAAGTAGAGACCGCAGACAGGCTATCAAAGGCCTAACATAAGAAAATGGGCTGGCTGTAGGCACTTTATAATTGGTTCCAGGGGTACACGGGCAGCAGTGGTCTGGTCAGTGGAGGACTAGTGGAAGGAGGGACCGCAGACAGGCTTCAAAGGCCTAAAATAACAAACAATAGGCTCATGGCAGTTTTACAGCGGTTACATGGATACACGGGCAGGCAGCTTGGTGGTCAGTGGAGGAGTATTTAAAGTAGGGACCGCAGACAGGCTTCAAAGGCCTAACATAAGAAAATGGGCTGGCTGTAGGCACTTTATAATTGGTTCCAGGGGTACACGGGCAGCAGTGGTCTGGTCAGTGGAGGACTAGTGGAAGGAGGGACCGCAGACAGGCTTCAAAGGCCTAAAATAACAAACAATAGGCTCATGGCAGTTTTACAGCGGTTACATGGATACACGGGCAGGCAGCTTGGTGGTCAGTGGAGGAGTATTTAAAGTAGGGACCGCAGACAGGCTATCAAAGGCCTAACATAACAAACAATAGGCTCATGGCAGTTTTACAGCGGTTACATGGATACACGGGCAGGCAGCTTGGTGGTGGTGAGTGGAGGAGTATTTAAAGTAGGGACCGCAGACAGGCTATCAAAGGCCTAAAATAACAAACAATAGGCTTATGGCAGTTTTACAGCGGTTACATGGATACACGGGCAGGCAGCTTGGTGGTCAGTGGAGGAGTATTTAAAGTAGGGACCGCAGACAGGCTATCAAAGGCCTAAAATAACAAACAATAGGCTCATGGCAGCTTTACAGCGGTTACATGGATACACAGGCAGCTTGGTGGTGAGTGGAGGAGTAGTGCAAGGAGTGTCTGTCCCAGTACTCCCAAAATATAAATAGATGTTAATGTCTCGCAAAACAACCACAACAAAAAAAAAGGTGGCATACTTAGGTACAGGGGTGGGCTCATCTACTGAGTTTCTGACATAGTAATTTGGCAGTAACTATTTAATGGTGCCAATATAGGACACAGACACAGACTACTTTAAGTTGCATCATAGATGTCTACAAATTTGTATTGTCAGTGCCAGACATTGAATGATGTCAGCGAATAGACTAAAGATTGGTGGAGCTGTGCGACATAATTTTGGACGTGGTAGAGCACATTTTGAGCTGGGGTAGGGGGGAACTCTCTTGAGGCCGGCGGGACCGCCCCAGGGCCCCTCATGTTACAACGGTGTGTCTGACGTTGGGTGCGCACCACCACCGCCAGAGACACTACATTGTACTATGAGGGACCCAGTAGCAATGCCGTCAACCAAAAGCGAGCACACCCACCTCTTCAGACAAACAGCAGTCTCACGGGTGCTTGCGCCAAGTCGCGATACCACGGCCCCGTGTGGGGAGTTTTGCCATTTAGGGAGGTGTAAACATGTCGTATGCTGTACAATCAGCTGCAGCAAATTAGACATTAGAAAAGTAATTCACAGGCAAGAGCTTTTCATAGGAAAGCTAGGTGTCGGCCGGGCAAGGTGGGGCAAAAGATTTCAAAATCCAGTTGTGGTTCATTTTAATGAATGTTAGATCGTCAACATTTTGGGTAGCCAGACGAGTCCTTTTTTCGGTTAATATTGAACCTGCAGCACTGAATACTCTTTCTGATAGGACACTTGCTGCCGGGCAAGCAAGCTCCTGCAATGCATATTCTGCCAATTCTGGCCAGGTGTCTAATTTGGAGGCCCAGTAATCAAATGGGAATGACGGTTGAGGGAGAACATCGATAAGGGATGAAAAATAGTTAGTAACCATACTGGACAAATGTTGTCTCCTGTCACTTTCAATTGATGCAGCAGTACCTGTCCTGTCTGCGGTCATAGCAAAATCACTCCACAACCTGGTCAGAAAACCCCTCTGTCCAACGCCACTTCTGATGTGTGCACCCCTAACACTCCTAGTCTGCTGCCCCCTGGAGCTCGTGTGAGAACGATCACGTGCGCTGTGTGCTGGGAATGCCTGAAGCAAACGGTCAACAAGAGTTGATTGTTTGGTTGCTAATATTAGTTCCAAGTTCTCATGTGGCATAATATTTTGCAATTTGCCTTTATAGCGTGGATCAAGGAGGCAGGCCAACCAGTAATCGTCATCGTTCATCATTTTCGTAATGCGTGTGTCCCTTTTTAGGATACGTAAGGCATAATCCGCCATGTGGGCCAAAGTTCCAGTTGTCAAATCTCCGGTTGTGATTGGTTGAGGGGCAGTTGCAGGCAAATCTACGTCACTTGTGTCCCTCAAAAAACCAGAACCCGGCCGTGACACGCAACCAATTTCCTGTGCCCCCGGGAAAGGTTCGGCATTAAAAATATACTCATCCCCATCATCCTCCTCGTCCTCCACCTCCTCTTCACCCGCTACCTCGTCCTGTACACTGCCCTGACCAGACAATGGCTGACTGTCATCAAGGCTTTCCTCTTCCTCTGGTGCAGACGCCTGCTCCTTTATGTGCGTCAAACTTTGCATCAGCAGACGCATTAGGGGGATGCTCATGCTTATTACGGCGTTGTCTGCACTAACCAGCCGTGTGCATTCCTCAAAACACTGAAGGACTTGACACATGTCTTGTATCTTAGACCACTGCACACCTGACAACTCCATGTCTGCCATCCTACTGCCTGCCCGTGTATCCTCCCACAAATAAATAACAGCACGCCTCTGTTCGCACAGTCTCTGAAGCATGTGCAGTGTTGAGTTCCACCTTGTTGCAACGTCTATGATTAGGCGATGCTGGGGAAGGTTCAAAGACCGCTGATAGGTCTGCATACGGCTGGCGTGTACAGGCGAACGTCGGATATGTGAGCAAAGTGCACGCACTTTGAGGAGCAGGTCGGAGAACCCAGGATAAGTTTTCAATAAGCACTGCACCACCAGGTTTAAGGTGTGAGCCAGGCAAGGAATGTGTTTCAGTTGGGAAAGGGAGATGGCAGCCATGAAATTCCTTCCGTTATCACTCACTACCTTGCCTGCCTCAAGATCTACTGTGCCCAGCCACGACTGCGTTTCTTGTTGCAAGAACTCGGACAGAACTTCCGCGGTGTGTCTGTTGTCGCCCAAGCACTTCATAGCCAATACAGCCTGCTGACGCTTGGCAGTAGCTGGCCCATAATGGGACAACTGGTGTGCAACAGTGTCATCTGCCGATGGAGTGGTTGGCAGACTGCGTTCTGTGGAAGAGCTGTAGCTTCTGCAGGAGGACGAGGAGGAGGAGGAGGAGGGGGTGCGAACGCCTACAGCCAACTGTTTCCTAGACCGTGGGCTAGGCACAACTGTCCCTAAATTGATGTCGCCTGTGGACCCTGCATCCACCACATTCACCCAGTGTGCCGTGATGGACACATAACGTCCCTGGCCATGCCTACTGGTCCATGCATCTGTAGTCAGGTGCACCTTTGTACTCACAGATTGCCTGAGTGCATGGACGATGCGCTGTTTAACATGCTGGTGCAGGGCTGGGATGGCTTTTCTGGAAAAAAAGTGTCGACTGGGTAGCTCGTATCGTGGTTCAGCGTACTCCATCAGGGCTTTGAAAGCTTCGCTTTCAACTAACCGGTAGGGCATCATCTCTAACGAGATTAGTCTAGCTATGTGGGCGTTAAAACACTGTGTACGCGGATGCGAGGATAAGTACTTCCTTTTTCTAACCAGAGTCTCATGTAGGGTGAGCTGGACTGGAGAGCTGGAGATCGTGGAACTTTCGGGTGTGCCGGTGTACATGGCAGACTGAGAGACGGTTGGAGACGGTATTGTTTCCGCCGGTGCCCTAGATGCAATATTTCCTCCTACAAAACTGGTGATTCCCTGACCCTGACTGCTTTTGGCTGGCAAAGAAACCTGCACAGATACTGCCGGTGGTGCGGAAAATGGTGGCCTTACAGTGACGGAAGGGATGTTGCGTTGCTGACTAGCTTCATTGGCCGAGGGTGCTACAACCTTGAGGGACGTTTGGTAGTTAGTCCAGGCTTGAAAATGCATGGTGGTTAAGTGTCTATGCATGCAACTAGTATTTAGACTTTTCAGATTCTGACCTCTGCTTAAGCTAGTTGAACATTTTTGACAGATGACTTTGCGCTGATCAGTTGGATGTTGTTTAAAAAAATGCCAGACTGCACTCTTCCTAGACTCGGATCCCTTTTCAGGGATTGCAGACTGAGCTTTAACCGGATGGCAACGCTGTGCTCCAACAGGTTTTGGCTTTGACACGCGTTTTGGGCCAGATACGGGCCCGGCAGATGGAACCTGTTGCGATGTTGATGCCTGCTGCGGCCCCTCCTCCACCTCCGCTTCTGAACTACTGCCGCCTGCACCCTGTTCCCCCAATGGCTGCCAATCGGGGTCAATAACTGGGTCATCTATTACCTCCTCTTCGAGCTCGTGTGCAACTTCGTCTGTGTCACTGTGTCGGTCGGTGGTATAGCGTTCGTGGCGGGGCAACATAGTCTCATCAGGGTCTGATTGTGGATCTGTACCCTGAGAGGGCAATGTGGTGGTCTGAGTCAAAGGAGCAGCATAGTACTCTGGCTGTGGCTGTGCATCAGTGCACTCCATGTCAGAATCTACTTGTAATGGGCATGGCCTGTTAAATGTTTCACTTTCTAAGCCAGGGACGGTATGTGTAAAGAGCTCCATGGAGTGACCCGTTGTGTCGCCTGCTGCATCCTTCTCTCTTGTTGTAGTTTTTGCTGAGGAGGACAAGGAAGCGGCTTGTCCCTGACCGTGAACATCCACAAGCGACGCGCTGCTTTTACATTTACCAGTTTCGGAAGAGGAGGCAAAAGAGCTAGAGGCTGAGTCTGCAATGTAAGCCAAAACTTGCTGTTGCTGCTCCGCCTTTAAAAGCGGTTTTCCTACTTCCAGAAAAGAGAGCGTTCGAGGCCTTGTGTAGCCTGACGACGAAACTGGCTCCACAGCTCCAGACTTAGGTGGAATATTTTTATCCCCACGACCACCTGATGCTCCACTACCACTACCATCATTACCAGCTGACAATGAACGCCCACGACGACCTCTTGCACCAGACTTCCTCATTGTTTTAAAATCTTAACCAAAGTAACTTTATTTGTTGCTGTCAAACAACTTACACGGTGAGCTATAACTTCAGTATGATTTCAATATCCCTTAACAGGTTGGTGAGACCACAAGGAAAATCAGGCACAATGTTACACACTCTGTTTTCTGTGGCACAAAATCACAGAGATGACACACACGCAGGACTGTCACTCAAGCACTAATGTCAATATTAATCTCCCACCTAATTTATGTATTTTTTTTTTTCAGGGAGACTTTAGAAACCAAATAATAAGAAAATAAATAAATAAATAAATAGGCTTTCTATAGCCCACTGAATGAGAGATAGCACACACAGCAGTGGCACACAAGCCCTGACTGAGGCCAATATTTTTCTCCCACTGATTGATGTAGTGTTTTTGTGTTGAGGTAGAATTTAGAACACAAATCACGGGAAAAATAAATAGGCTTTCTATGGCCCACTGAATGAAAGGGAGAGAGGTGGCACACCCAGGAGTCAAGACTGGCACACAAGCTGAAAGGGCAATATTACTCTCCCACTGTTTTTTTATGTATTTTTTGTTTTTTAAGGGAGACTTTAGAAACCCAATAATATTTTAAAAAAAAAAATAAATAGGCTTTCTATGGCCCACTGAATGAGAGGGAGAGAGGTGGCACACCCAGGAGTCAAGACTGGCACACAAGCTGAAAGGGCAATATTACTCTCCCACTGTTTTTTTAAGTTTTTTTTTTTTTATTTTCAGGGAGACTTTAGAAACCAAATAATATTAAAAAAACCAAAAAAATAAATAGCCTTTCTATGGCCCACTGAATGAGAGAGAGAGGTGGCACACCCAGGAGTCAAGACTGGCACACAAGCTGAAAGGGCAATATTACTCTCCCACTGTTTTTTTATGTATTTTTTGTTTTTTAAGGGAGACTTTAGAAACCAAATAATATAAAAAAAAAAACAAAAAAAAAAAGGCTTTCTATGGCCCACAATTAGAGAGAGAGAGGTGGCACACCCAGGAGTCAAGACTGGCGCACAAGCTGAAAGGGCAATATTACTCTCCCACTGTTTTTTTAAGTTTTTTTTTTTTTATTTTCAGGGAGACTTTAGAAACCAAATAATATTAAAAAAAACAAAAAAATAAATAGCCTTTCTATGGCCCACTGAATGAGAGAGAGAGGTGGCACACCCAGGAGTCAAGACTGGCACACAAGCTGAAAGGGCAATATTACTCTCCCACTGTTTTTTTATGTATTTTTTGTTTTTTAAGGGAGACTTTAGAAACCCAATAATATTTAAAAAAAAAAAAAATAGGCTTTCTATGGCCCACTGAATGAGAGGGAGAGAGGTGGCACACCCAGGAGTCAAGACTGGCACACAAGCTGAAAGGGCAATATTACTCTCCCACTGTTTTTTTATGTATTTTTTGTTTTTTAAGGGAGACTTTAGAAACCCAATAATATTTAAAAAAAAAATAAATAGGCTTTCTATGGCCCACTGAATGAAAGGGAGAGAGGTGGCACACCCAGGAGTCAAGACTGGCACACAAGCTGAAAGGGCAATATTACTCTCCCACTGTTTTTTTATGTATTTTTTGTTTTTTAAGGGAGACTTTAGAAACCCAATAATATTTAAAAAAAAAAATAAATAGGCTTTCTATGGCCCACTGAATGAAAGGGAGAGAGGTGGCACACCCAGGAGTCAAGACTGGCACACAAGCTGAAAGGGCAATATTACTCTCCCACTGTTTTTTGTATGTTTTTTTTTTTTTTTCAGGGAGACTTTAGAAACCAAATAATATTAAAAAAACCAAAAAAAAATAGCCTTTCTATGGCCCACTGAATGAGAGAGAGAGGTGGCACACCCAGGAGTCAAGACTGGCACACAAGCTGAAAGGGCAATATTACTCTCCCACTGTTTTTTTATGTATTTTTTGTTTTTTAAGGGAGACTTTAGAAACCCAATAATATTTAAAAAAAAAAAAAATAGGCTTTCTATGGCCCACTGAATGAGAGGGAGAGAGGTGGCACACCCAGGAGTCAAGACTGGCACACAAGCTGAAAGGGCAATATTACTCTCCCACTGTTTTTTTAGGTATTTTTTTTTTTTTCAGGGAGACTTTAGAAACCAAATAATATTAAAAAAAAATAAAAAATAAATAGGCTTTCTATAGCCCACTGAATGAGAGATAGCACACACAGCAGTGGCACACAAGCCCTGACTGAGGCCAATATTTTTCTCCCACTGATTGATGTAGTGTTTTGTGTTGAGGTAGAATTTAGAACACAAATCACGGGAAAAATAAATAGGCTTTCTATGGCCCACTGAATGAAAGGGAGAGAGGTGGCACACCCAGGAGTCAAGACTGGCACACAAGCTGAAAGGGCAATATTACTCTCCCACTGTTTTTTTATGTATTTTTTGTTTTTTAAGGGAGACTTTAGAAACCAAATAATATTAAAAAAAAAACAAAAAAAAAAAGGCTTTCTATGGCCCACAATTAGAGAGAGAGAGGTGGCACACCCAGGAGTCAAGACTGGCGCACAAGCTGAAAGGGCAATATTACTCTCCCACTGTTTTTTTAAGTTTTTTTTTTTTTATTTTCAGGGAGACTTTAGAAACCAAATAATATTAAAAAAAACAAAAAAATAAATAGCCTTTCTATGGCCCACTGAATGAGAGAGAGAGGTGGCACACCCAGGAGTCAAGACTGGCACACAAGCTGAAAGGGCAATATTACTCTCCCACTGTTTTTTTATGTATTTTTTGTTTTTTAAGGGAGACTTTAGAAACCAAATAATATAAAAAAAAAAACAAAAAAAAAAAGGCTTTCTATGGCCCACAATTAGAGAGAGAGAGGTGGCACACCCAGGAGTCAAGACTGGCGCACAACCTGAAAGGGCAATATTACTCTCCCACTGTTTTTTTAAGTTTTTTTTTTTTTATTTTCAGGGAGACTTTAGAAACCAAATAATATTAAAAAAAACAAAAAAATAAATAGCCTTTCTATGGCCCACTGAATGAGAGAGAGAGGTGGCACACCCAGGAGTCAAGACTGGCACACAAGCTGAAAGGGCAATATTACTCTCCCACTGTTTTTTTATGTATTTTTTGTTTTTTAAGGGAGACTTTAGAAACCCAATAATATTTAAAAAAAAAAATAGGCTTTCTATGGCCCACTGAATGAGAGGGAGAGAGGTGGCACACCCAGGAGTCAAGACTGGCACACAAGCTGAAAGGGCAATATTACTCTCCCACTGTTTTTTTATGTATTTTTTGTTTTTTAAGGGAGACTTTAGAAACCCAATAATATTTAAAAAAAAAATAAATAGGCTTTCTATGGCCCACTGAATGAAAGGGAGAGAGGTGGCACACCCAGGAGTCAAGACTGGCACACAAGCTGAAAGGGCAATATTACTCTCCCACTGTTTTTTTATGTATTTTTTGTTTTTTAAGGGAGACTTTAGAAACCCAATAATATTTAAAAAAAAAAATAAATAGGCTTTCTATGGCCCACTGAATGAAAGGGAGAGAGGTGGCACACCCAGGAGTCAAGACTGGCACACAAGCTGAAAGGGCAATATTACTCTCCCACTGTTTTTTGTATGTTTTTTTTTTTTTTCAGGGAGACTTTAGAAACCAAATAATATTAAAAAAACCAAAAAAAAAATAGCCTTTCTATGGCCCACTGAATGAGAGAGAGAGGTGGCACACCCAGGAGTCAAGACTGGCACACAAGCTGAAAGGGCAATATTACTCTCCCACTGTTTTTTTATGTATTTTTTGTTTTTTAAGGGAGACTTTAGAAACCCAATAATATTTAAAAAAAAAAAAAATAGGCTTTCTATGGCCCACTGAATGAGAGGGAGAGAGGTGGCACACCCAGGAGTCAAGACTGGCACACAAGCTGAAAGGGCAATATTACTCTCCCACTGTTTTTTTAGGTTTTTTTTTTTTTTCAGGGAGACTTTAGAAACCAAATAATATTAAAAAAAAATAAAAAATAAATAGGCTTTCTATAGCCCACTGAATGAGAGATAGCACACACAGCAGTGGCACACAAGCCCTGACTGAGGCCAATATTTTTCTCCCACTGATTGATGTAGTGTTTTGTGTTGAGGTAGAATTTAGAACACAAATCACGGGAAAAATAAATAGGCTTTCTATGGCCCACTGAATGAAAGGGAGAGAGGTGGCACACCCAGGAGTCAAGACTGGCACACAAGCTGAAAGGGCAATATTACTCTCCCACTGTTTTTTTATGTATTTTTTGTTTTTTAAGGGAGACTTTAGAAACCAAATAATATTAAAAAAAAAACAAAAAAAAAAAGGCTTTCTATGGCCCACAATTAGAGAGAGAGAGGTGGCACACCCAGGAGTCAAGACTGGCGCACAAGCTGAAAGGGCAATATTACTCTCCCACTGTTTTTTTAAGTTTTTTTTTTTTTATTTTCAGGGAGACTTTAGAAACCAAATAATATTAAAAAAAACAAAAAAATAAATAGCCTTTCTATGGCCCACTGAATGAGAGAGAGAGGTGGCACACCCAGGAGTCAAGACTGGCACACAAGCTGAAAGGGCAATATTACTCTCCCACTGTTTTTTTATGTATTTTTTGTTTTTTAAGGGAGACTTTAGAAACCAAATAATATTAAAAAAAAAACAAAAAAAAAAAGGCTTTCTATGGCCCACAATTAGAGAGAGAGAGGTGGCACACCCAGGAGTCAAGACTGGCGCACAAGCTGAAAGGGCAATATTACTCTCCCACTGTTTTTTTAAGTTTTTTTTTTTTTTATTTTCAGGGAGACTTTAGAAACCAAATAATATTAAAAAAAACAAAAAAATAAATAGCCTTTCTATGGCCCACTGAATGAGAGAGAGAGGTGGCACACCCAGGAGTCAAGACTGGCACACAAGCTGAAAGGGCAATATTACTCTCCCACTGTTTTTTTATGTATTTTTTGTTTTTTAAGGGAGACTTTAGAAACCCAATAATATTTAAAAAAAAAAAATAGGCTTTCTATGGCCCACTGAATGAGAGGGAGAGAGGTGGCACACCCAGGAGTCAAGACTGGCACACAAGCTGAAAGGGCAATATTACTCTCCCACTGTTTTTTTATGTATTTTTTGTTTTTTAAGGGAGACTTTAGAAACCCAATAATATTTAAAAAAAAAAATAAATAGGCTTTCTATGGCCCACTGAATGAAAGGGAGAGAGGTGGCACACCCAGGAGTCAAGACTGGTACACAAGCTGAAAGGGCAATATTACTCTCCCACTGTTTTTTTATGTATTTTTTGTTTTTTAAGGGAGACTTTAGAAACCCAATAATATTTAAAAAAATAAATAAATAGGCTTTCTATGGCCCACTGAATGAAAGGGAGAGAGGTGGCACACCCAGGAGTCAAGACTGGCACACAAGCTGAAAGGGCAATATTACTCTCCCACTGTTTTTTGTATGTTTTTTTTTTTTTCAGGGAGACTTTAGAAACCAAATAATATTAAAAAAACCAAAAAAAAAATAGCCTTTCTATGGCCCACTGAATGAGAGAGAGAGGTGGCACACCCAGGAGTCAAGACTGGCACACAAGCTGAAAGGGCAATATTACTCTCCCACTGTTTTTTTAGGTATTTTTTTTTTTTCAGGGAGACTTTAGAAACCAAATAATATTAAAAAAAAATAAAAAATAAATAGGCTTTCTATAGCCCACTGAATGAGAGATAGCACACACAGCAGTGGCACACAAGCCCTGACTGAGGCCAATATTTTTCTCCCACTGATTGATGTAGTGTTTTTGTGTTGAGGTAGAATTTAGAACACAAATCACGGGAAAAATAAATAGGCTTTCTATGGCCCACTGAATGAAAGGGAGAGAGGTGGCACACCCAGGAGTCAAGACTGGCACACAAGCTGAAAGGGCAATATTACTCTCCCACTGTTTTTTTATGTATTTTTTGTTTTTTAAGGGAGACTTTAGAAACCCAATAATATTTAAAAAAAAAAAAATAGGCTTTCTATGGCCCACTGAATGAAAGGGAGAGAGGTGGCACACCCAGGAGTCAAGACTGGCACACAAGCTGAAAGGGCAATATTACTCTCCCACTGTTTTTTGTATGTTTTTTTTTTTTTTTCAGGGAGACTTTAGAAACCAAATAATATTAAAAAAACCAAAAAAAAAATAGCCTTTCTATGGCCCACTGAATGAGAGAGAGAGGTGGCACACCCAGGAGTCAAGACTGGCACACAAGCTGAAAGGGCAATATTACTCTCCCACTGTTTTTTTAGGTTTTTAGGGAGACTTTAGAAACCAAATAATATTAAAAAAAAATAAAAAATAAATAGGCTTTCTATAGCCCACTGAATGAGAGATAGCACACACAGCAGTGGCACACAAGCCCTGACTGAGGCCAATATTTTTCTCCCACTGATTGATGTAGTGTTTTTGTGTTGAGGTAGAATTTAGAACACAAATCACGGAAAAAATAAATAGGCTTTCTATGGCCCACTCAGTGAGAGATGGCACACACAGGGATGGCACTGTAGCAGAAATGCCAATCTTAATCTCCCACAAAAAAAAACAAAAAAAAAAAAAAAACTGTCCTACAATTACTATCTCCCTGCAGTAATGTAAGCCAGGTATGGCAGGCAGCAATAGGAGTGGACTGATGCACAAATTAAATAAAAAGTGTGGACAAACAAAAAAGATAGCTGTGCAGAAAGGAAGGAACAAGAGGATATGTGCTTTGAAAAAAGCAGTTGGTTTCCACAGTGGCGTACACACAGCAATACAGCTATCACGGAGCCTTCTAGGGCAGCCCAATGAGCTACAGCGCTGAGGGGAAAAAAAAAAAAAAATAGCTTCCACAGTCCCTGCACACCGAAGGTGGTGTTGGACAGTGGAAATCGCTGCAGCACAAGCGGTTTGGTGGTTAGTGGACCCTGCCTAACGCTCTCCCTGCTTCTGACGAAGCGGCAGCAACCTGTCCCTAAGCTCAGATCAGCAGCAGTAAGATGGCGGTCGGCGGGAACGCCCCTTTATAGCCCCTGTGACGCCGCAGACAGCAAGCCAATCACTGCAATGCCCTTCTCTAAGATGGTGGGGACCAGGATCTATGTCATCACGCTGCCCACACTCTGCGTTCACCTTCATTGGCTGAGAAATGGCGCTTTTCGCGTCATTGAAACGCGACTTTGGCGCGAAAGTCGCGTACCGCATGGCCGACAAGCACAGGGGTCGGATCGGGTTTCATGAGACGCCGACTTAGCCAAAAGTCGGCGACTTTTGAAAATGACGACCCGTTTCGCTCAACCCTACTGAAGAGTTGTGGACTGCTCTGAAGAGCAGTCAAACCTGTGGCTGACACAGCTGAACCTACAGCCAGGCATGGTCATGTGTGACAATGGCCCGAACCTGGTGGCTGCTCTGAGGCGAGGTGAGCTCACACTTGTGCCATGCCTGGCCCATGTGCTTAACCTCATTGTTCAACTGTTTATGAAATGTAACACAGAGCTCCCATATCTGCTAGGGAAGGTACGATGCCCTGCATACCCATTTTAGAAAGTCAGCAAGAGCTACATCCGCCCTTGCCATGCTTCAGCAGTGTTTGCAGCTTCTGGCTCATTGACTGGTGTGTGATGTCCCCACGCATTGGAACTCTACACTGCAGATGTTGGAAAGGATTTGTGAGCAGAAGAGGGCAGTTGGTGACTACCATCATCACCAGAAGGCCGTCGGTTTTCAGTTCTTACTTCACACATCTCTGTAGTGGACATGGATGTCAGACATATGTACCATCCTCCAAAACTTTGAGGAATCCAGCAAGATGGTGAGTGGCAATGATGCCCTAATTAATGTTTCCATCCTGCTTCTCGGTATTCTAATAACAATATTTACATTTATTTATATAGCGCCAACATATTTACAGTTTAACCGTTTCAAATACAACAGTGCTAAGTAATAACGATAACAATAATACAATAATTAAACCAAAATAAAAAGACCCTGCTTGTGACAGCTTACAATCTACACTAAGTAACAACGATAACAATAATTAAACAAAAAAAAGATCCTGCTCGTGACACTGTACAATCTACAATGAGGTGGGGGTGATAAAAACTACACGGGTGTATTTACAATGATGTATTTACAATTATAGTACTGAGGTTATTCGAAAGTTGTGGAGGCCTGAGGACAAGGAGGAGTAGGAGAGCATGATCACTTGTCCTCTTGTTAAGAACACAGAAGTTTTGACTGTTACTTGTCTTGCACGCATGGCTGAGTTTATGTTACGTTGCCTTTCCCATCACCCTTGTGTTCTCAAAATTTTGAGTGACAGGCAATACTGATTGATGACACTTCTAGACCCACGCTACAAGGAGAACTTTTTATTTCTTAATCCAGATGCAGACAGGTGTACAAAAATGTTGGAAAACGAGATGGCTCTTCTTGCAGAATTATTTAAAAAATTCCCATCTGAAAACGCTGGCATCAGAGGTCACAGACACAGTTCGTTGGCAAAGCAAGGAGTACAGGTGAGAGAGACACAATTTCAATCCAGCAGAGGCATTGGAACATTGGCAAAGTTCTGGGATAGTTTTATCAGACTCTCCCATTGCCCTGGCCCTGAGTCGCGGGGGACTCTCACAAGGAGTGCAAAGTTTGGTAGATGCAGAGGGAATACCTTGCTGACCGTACCAATGTCCTCTGTCATTCCTCTGTGCCTTATAATTGTTGGTTAGCAAAGCTGAACACTTAGCATGAACTGGCTCTCTCTACTGCGCACGTGAGCTGTACTCACGGTCATGGAGCGCACGGTGCCTCACTCTCTGGTGGTCACTGACCACATGGCGCCTCGCTCTGGCAGTGCCGCTTTTAGTGGTGGGAGCCAAAGGAACAGTCCTAGCTAGTGCTCCAAGGACAGAGCACATTGCTCAGTCTTCTATGCGCTGCTTATAAACCTATAAAGCAGCGATAGGCTATGGAATAAGGATGAATGTCAAATGGCCTGAGTGATCAGTAATACATAATAACTTATGGCCAGAAAATCCACGCCAGAAAATAGAGGTACAAAAAGTGATCAAACACATTTATTGAAAATATCAAATGTACATCAAAGATAACATATACACAAATTATACCGCCAAAAATTGGTGAATGGGGGGCAGCAGTTAAAATGGCCAGTATGCATAGATGGCAGTAGATGGAAAGGATTATACTGGCAGTATACGCCTCCTGACGAAGCCACGACGGTGAAACGTGCGTCGAGGCCTTCCCTGCTTACAGCACGCTGGCACTACATCACAATATGTCCCAAGGTAATTTCTTACCTTCCTAAATGGTACAGTATATATATATATATATTTAATGCAGTAGCTTGGGCTTAATTATGTGCCTTTGGTCCTGTGGTCTAACTTCTGGACCAACCTTTACTGACGGACTGTATATTTGGGATTGCCCTTTCTTTTCTTCATCTATGTTTACAGCCGTGTAACTTTATTATGACCATTTAGCACATGCTAGTGCAGTGCTCTAGCAGGGATTTTCTCCCGGATTCTCTGTGTGTTTTACTGCCAGTATACTCCTTTCCACCTACTACCATCTATGCATACTGGCCGTTTTAACTGCTGCCCCCCATTCACCAATTTTTGTCGGTATAATTTGTGTATATGTTATCTTTGATGTACATTTGATATTTTCAATAAATGTATTTGATCACTTTTTGTACCTCTATTTTCTGGCCTGGATTTTCTAGCCATAAGTTATTATGTATTACTGATCACTTAGGCCATTTGACATTCATCCTTATTCCATAGCCTATCGCTGCTTTATAGGTTTATATGTTTAGGCCTAGAGGTATGCCCTCTGTTGGCCAAGAGGGAACTCGTGCATAGGTGTTGTAGTTGTTCTATGCACTGCTTGTCCACGTCAAAAATCTCTGCCATCATACCCACTTTCTCTTAAGCTGGCCCCCCTGCCTCTAGGTCACTGGGTCTGTCTGCTGCAGTTCATCGCAGCATCGGCACTTGTGCACTGCCCCCCTTGCTGCTCACAGGTCGACAGCTGGAGACTCACTCCTGCTTTACATGTTTTTTTCTCTCAGCTTCTGGCTAGGTTCACTGTCTAAACACGCTCCCTCTTCTTGGGTAATGGTCCCTGTCCGTTCCCCTATTCCTTCCCGTGGGAAACAGGGGACGCAGCCTTGACATTTCCGGACCCGGTGCAGCACAGGTATCCGCAGCCCGGTCATCCTGAGTCCGTATATATCTGGCCAATTAGTTCTTTAACGCAAGCATCATAGAAGGCATGTTCTAATTTTCAAGAGCAAATTGTACATTACATCCAGAACAGTTTCACTTTGAAGGACTTTGTGGCTCATATCAATCCACAAGATGACACTAGTCTCATACTTCAAAATTTCGGTGGTAAATCATTTTCCCACAGATAGGTTGTGTATTCTCTGACTACTCCAACCGAGGCCTCCTAGATGATCAAACCAGGCCACCAAATGCTCAGTTCAAAATATATAATTTATTTATAACACAAAAAAATAATAAAACAATCCATCAATTAATATATACAATTTCATAATGTGAAAAGTGCCTCCTAACCAAAGACTGGTTTCAAGTGCGGTGCATATATCCGAACATTAACCCCTTTCTAGTAGATAGTGAGGTAAGTCACAAAATAGCTTATTCCTCGGTTATTGTTAGCTCAAATATGTCACATGATTTGCCTAAAACAAGTAATTTATCTACTAAAGTGCCGGTGTGCTAAAATGAATGACTGGTTACAAAAACAGCCTATAAGGCTTGTATAATAGTAGTGCACATTCAAGTTATTCAATCATAAATATAGACACAACGTGTTATATGGCACCTAAGCTCAAGATATTAACAATACGGTCAGGTATACACCTAACTGCGGCATAATCAGGAGATCATATTTACCTATATGCACCCGCACAGGACCGGGCGCCCCCGGAAGAAGAACATATTGAAATGCGCGTAGGGGTTTCAAGCTGGTTCTGGTGATGTGCACCTTATACGGTCTCTTTTTTGTATCGTTTGTATTTTTTACATTGATATGCATATGTATACCCGCTTCTGTCCTGTTTGTATGTGCTGAGGGTGGCACGGGGGAGTATCCCTATCTGCTGTTGTTATATTGGCTATGATAAATAAAGACTTGTTTGTAATTTATATCTATTTGGACTTATGACTGCGTTTTTTCTTAATGGGCTGTTCTTTGTGGATATGCAGTTTTGTCCATTATGGTTCTATCCAGTCCCCTTTTTCTTTACATGAGTAATTAAGTCCCTATTGGGAATAATATTATCATTGTTTGGGTGACTGGTATGTATTCCATGAGGTCTTTTTGGTCACTCTTCAATATGTGGCCTGGAGTTTTTTTTATTTTTTTTAACCCAAAATACTGTATAGACCTAGTTTAGTAGACAGCCAAAAAAGTGGAATGTAGGCCTGAAAAGAGACTATTTGTAGAGCACAGATAGACCAGGAGTCTGACGGAGATACCACACTCTTCAATATGTGGCCTGTATTTTTTTATTTTATACCCCAAAATAGTGTACAGAACTAGGTTAGCAGACAGCAAAGACAATGGAATGTTCGACTGAATTGCCACAACTTGTAGGCCACAAATAGATCAGTCGTCTGACAGCGATACCAGACTGTCCAATATGTGGCCTGTATCTTTTTCTTTTTTACCCAAAAATAGTGTATAGACCTAGGGTAGCAGACAGCAAAAAAAAAGGAATGTAAGCCTGAAAAGCAATGAGACGACAGATAGGCCTGGTGTCTGACTGAGATAACAGACTGTTTCAATATGTGGCCTGTATTTTTTTCATTTTTTTTAACCCCAAAATACTGTATAGACCAAGGGTAGCAGACAAACAAAAAAGTGGAATGTATGCCAGAAAAGCAAGAATTTAGAGACCACAGATAGACCGGGTGTCTGACTGAGATAACAGACTGTTTCAATATGTGGCCTGGAGTTTTTTAATTTTTTTAACCCTAAAATAATGTATAGACCTAGGGTAGCAGACAGACAAAAAAGTGGAATGTATGCCTGAAAAGCAAGTATTTGGAGACCACCAGTGATGGGCGAGCACTAAAATGCTCAGGTGCTCGTTGCTCGGGTCGAGCAAGTTGGAATACTCGGATAGTCGACCCGAGCACCAAGCCAAATGTAACTCTATGGGAAACCCGAGCATTTTCACTGCGATCCCCCCAGGGGTCCTTTTATGGTCTAAAAACGTCTGAAAATGATGGAAACACTGCTCAAATGACATGGGAACATCATGGGGATCGCTCCAGGAAGCAGGAATTTCTGACTCCTAGGTCACAGCTGTAAGCAATTTTGTCAGAGTTTCACGCAATTTTTACAGGTGCACCAAAAACATCCAAAAAGTAAACCAAAATGGATTTTGCTGGGAAATATGTTAAGGTACATCCTTTCCAGGGTAATGATTGTATATAAGGCAAAATAATTAATTTTAGACCAAAATGTTCCTCCACCACTTGGGCTACGTTCACACGCAGCGTTTTTGATGCGTTTTTCAACTTTAACATTGCTTTCAACCAGTACAAATGCATTCACTGGGAAATGTTATTGTAACATTTAACAACACCAGCTGGCCATGTGGTGTGTGACACATAAGGAGACATCTTGTTTCATTTATGAATGAGGGACACTTAAAGTCATAAAGCCTATTTTTAGAGGGACATCAGGTGGCACTAGGGTTGAGCGACCTTTAGTTTTTTAGGGTCGAGTCGGGTTTTGTGAAACCCGACTGTCTTAAAAGTCGAGTCGAGTGAAATCGGCCGACCACCGTTAAAAGTCGGGTTTCGGCCGAAACAAGAAACCCAATGAAGGAATTCTTTTTTTTTTTTTCCTCCTCCTCCTCCTCCTCCTCCTCCTCCTCCGTCCCAGCACAGAAAATTTTGTATTGCACATTCCAAATCCCTACTGCGCACAAGCGATAACATGACGATAGGCGTTCACTCCCCTAACACCTATGTCATCACTCTGCCCACGCTCATTCATTGGCTGAAAAAATGGCGCTAATCGCGTCATACGAAACGCGACTTTCGCACCATGATCGCGTACCGCATGGCCGACCCCGCACAGGGATCGGGTCGGGTTTCATGAGACGCCGACTTTGCCAAAAGTCGGCGACTTATGAAAATGAACGACCCGTTTCGCTCAACCCTAGGTGGCACTAACATTCTTAAAGAGCCATTATTAAACAGTTGGTCTCCTATGCTGTTATTGCCTACGCAGTGAGTGGCTTGGCTGCCAAGAATTACGACACACCCCTTTCACGAGAGGTACAGGAGGGCTTCCTGAAAAATGATGCATTGAATGCAAGGCCTGCCCTGCTATCATGTCATATGCACCCCAAAAAGTCTTTGAGCTCAGGTACTGGATGACCACAGGAAAATCCACTTCACATTATTCATTTTGTACTACCATACTGTTTTCTTATACATTGACTGCAAGGCCTGCCCTGCTGCTAAATCATATGCACCCCAATAAGCCTTTGAACACAGGTACTGGATGGCCACAGGAAAACCCACTTTACATTCTTCAGTTGGTCCTTCCATACTGTTGCCGTATGCATTGAATGCAAGGGCCGCCTTGACCCAAATTTGCACGCACCCTAATCCCCCCTTGGAAGAAACATGGAGGAGGGCTTCATAAAAAACTATCCCATTACAAAGGAGCGGGTCCTCTGGACTCATAATGCCCATACGCTAAGTGTATGGGCTGATAAACATTTCCCCATGAGGGGTACATTTAAAAAAAAATTTTTATGGGGATCATAGACACCATTGACAAAAAATTGACTGGCTGTAGCAGCATAGAACACGTTCACCCTGGTGTTATAGTGGTGGTGGATGAGGAGACGTGGATGAAGGCATCTTTAAAAAATAGGCCCAATTTAAAGGAGATGGTCTTCTAGACTTGTAATGCCCATTCTCTCTCTGTGCACACCCTTAGCCCCTGCCTCACTGCCTGTACTGCACTGTGCACAGACATCCCTCCACTGAACCCAGTAATCACCACTCGCAGTTGCATACCGGCAAAGGTGTATCTAGGTTTTCTGCCACCCGAGGCAAGAATTCATTTTGGCGCCCCCCTTCCCAAGGACATATCCGTTTTTCACGGCCGAGAATCGCACAAATGTTCCCTTAACAGTGATCAGTATGTCATCCGTGTGCAATGCGAGGATGCGATTTTCTCGTATCTAAGCATCCGTGTGACATCCATATGGCATCTGTATGGCGAGATTTTCTCGCTGGCTTGCAAAATGGACATATAATGGATCCATGGCCTCAAATATTTGTGGACAAAATAATGGAAACACCTGGAAACATCAACAAAAGTTAGTTTAATATGGTGTAGGTCCATCTTTTTCAGTGATTACAGCCTCATTTCTCCGAGATAAGGATTCATACAAGGTGTGAATTTTTTTCAAAGGAATTTTAGCCCATTCTGCAGTTAAAACACCCTCCAGTCTAACTTGAATCTCTAAAATCGACCATAAATGCTCAATAATGTTGAGGTCTGGGGATTGTGGGGTCATAAACAAAAATTGATATATGAAGGAATTAAATTAAACTTTGTGAACATGAACTCCTATAAAACTAAATTTTATTTAAATATTTAAAAGAATCACCTACCCAGTGTAGACAAAAACAGGTTAGATACCATGTATAAATGACCATAAAATTTGCCTACAACTCCCTGCAATAGGCCTAACTGATAGCCTACCTACCTGTGGAGGTTGGCACCCTAAAGAGCAATTTGGCGCCCCCACTCACCATAGTATATTCCTATCTTCCCTACAACAGCCCTTGCAATAAGGTTGGAAAACAATATATATAAAGAATAGAGATGAAGAGAGTCTTTTAGATATACATGCTCGGTGGACCTAGTTCAGCAGGGATATAGTATAGCAAAATAAAAGATCCAGCAACAAAAAATATCCGTAATCAACCATTGATAATACTTCCAACAAAAAAAAAAGACACATACACTTTCCACAATACTAGTACATATGATATAAATTTCCACAATAGCAGTCCATATCATATGAATGCCCTTCTCGGACTTGATACCATTACATCTGGGGGCATCCCAAAACGATCTGCTGAAAAAGAAATGCTGCAATGACAAATATCACAGTGGAAAGAGATAAATACTAGATAAAGCTGGGAGTAAACTTATCTGATCCGGATATACCCTGACGCGTTTCCCCGCAATCTGCGGTTCATCAGGAGGTAAACCGATGCCATAGATGCTGACCGGGTCCGGATGAAAAAGATAGAAAAAAGACCCGTCCCAGCGGTCATAACCAGTGGACTTAAATAACCACCCTGATTGCTGTTACTATCACATACTCCGCCCACCTGAGGCAGGTATATTTACTGGGTTCTGAAATACCTGCGTTCCACAGCCATGCTAGCTCGTCCGCGTGCGTTCCAGGCAGTTAATCATGACGTAGCTTCCGGCCACCAGGGGGAGTGCGCTTCAGTATGTGGAACGCATACATCACTTACCCATTACGTAATCTCAATGCCGGCTCTAAGGAGTGCGCACTGTTATGGACTGGTAATTTAGGAGCGACATGCGACTAGCTCTGGGCAGGTGGTAACTATACAGACCGCAGTTCCTGATCTTAATACAACACTAGCAGTAGCCGTGGGATGTTCCTGTCACTCCCTGGACACCTCGTCACAGCCGGAGAACTAGCTACCCCTAAAGGTAGAAACAGGAAAGCTATCTTGCCTCAGAGAAAATCCCCAAAGGATAGGACAGCCCCCCACAAATATTGACTGAGAGAGGAGAAGGAAATTACATACGTAGTATGAAACAAGATTTAGCAAAGGAGGCCAATTCTAGCTAGATAGACAGTAAGGAAAGAAACACTGTGCGGTCAGTAATAAAAACTAGAAAAAGTCCACCGCAGAGATATGCAAAAATCTCCACACCTAACTAAAGGTGTGGAGGGCAAAAACTGCAGCCCAGAGCTTCCAGCTTAGCTGAAAAGATCCATACTGATAAGCTGGACAAATGAGCAAAACATAGAATGTGCTGAACAATAAAGTCCACAACAAGTGGACTGCAAAAGGACAAAAGGACTTATCTTTGCTGAACTGGACAGAGTGTCAGGGAAATCCAAAAGAGCAGTGGCTCCAAGCAGGAACAATTGACAACTGGCATTGATTGAGGAATAAGGCAAGACTAAAATAGCCGAGCCAGAAAGATGATCAGTGGGAGCAGTGTCATGAATCCCAATGGCTAGGGATAGCAAGGGACAAGCAAAGTAATACAAAATATCGGACGAGCTCTAGGGTGATGGAACCTGGGCTGACCGCTGCCCTACGCCTGACAAACGCAACTAGAGATAGCCAGGGAGCGTGCCTACGTTGGTTCTAGACGCCACGCACCAGCCTAAGAGCTAACTAGTACTGCAGAGAAAATAAAGACCTCACTTGCCTCCAGAGGAATGAACCCCAAAAGGTATAGTTGCCCCCCACATGTATTGACGGTGAAATGAGAGGAAGGCACACACAAAGAGATGATATATATAGGTTCAGCAAATTGAGGCCCACTGTAAACTAGAAAGCAGAACGATACAAAAGGGGTCTGAGCGGTCAGCAAAAAACCCTAATCAAAAAAACCATCCTGAGATTACAAGAACCCATGTGCCAACTCATGGCACATGGGGAGAACCTCAGTCCACTAGAGCTACCAGCTAGCATAGAGACATAATAAGCAAGCTGGACAAAAAAAACAACAACTGAAAATCAGCACTTAGCTTATCCTGAAAGATCTGGGAGCAGGTAGGCAGGAACCAAACAGAGCACATCTGAATACATTGATAGCCGGCAAGGGAATGACAGAAAGGCCAGGTAAAATAGGAAACACCCAGCCTCTGATGGACAGGTGGAAACCAAAGGCCGCAACCCACCAAAGTCACCCAGTACCAGCAGTAACCACCAGAGGGAGCCCACAAACAGAATCCACAACAGTACCCCCCCCCTTGAGGAGGGGTCACCGAACCCTCACGAGAACCCCCAGGGCGATCAGGGTGAGCTCTATGGAAGGCGCGGACCAAGTCAGTCGCATGAACATCGGAGGCGACCACCCAGGAATTATCCTCCTTACCATAACCCTTCCACTTAACCAAATACTGGAGTTTGCGTCTGGAAACACGAGAATCCAAGATCTTCTCAACAACATACTCCAATTCTCCCTCCACCAGCACCGGAGCAGGAGGCTCAACCGAAGGAACAACGGGCACCTCATACCTCCGCAACAACGACCGATGGAACACATTATGAATAGCAAACGATGCTGGGAGATCCAAACAAAAAGATACAGGGTTAAGAATCTCCGAGATCCTATAAGGACCGATTAACCGAGGCTTGAACTTAGGAGAAGAGACCTTCATAGGGACAAAACGAGAAGACAACCACACCAAATCCCCAACAAGAAGTCGGGGACCCACGCGGCGACGGCGATTAGCAAACTGCTGAGTCTTCTCCTGAGATAACTTCAAATTGTCCACCACCTGGTTCCAAATCTGATGCAGCCTGTCCACCACCACGTCCACTCCAGGACAATCCGAAGACTCCACCTGACCAGAGGAAAACCGAGGATGAAACCCCGAATTACAAAAAAAAGGAGAGACCAATGTGGCAGAACTAGCCCGATTATTAAGAGAAAATTCGGCCAGTGGCAAAAAAGCAACCCAGTCATCTTGATCAGCAGAAACAAAACACCTCAAATAAGTTTCCAAGGTCTGATTAGTTCGCTCCGTCTGGCCATTCGTCTGAGGATGGAATGCAGACGAGAAAGACAAATCAATGCCCATCTTGGCACAAAACGTCCGCCAAAATCTAGACACAAACTGGGATCCCCTGTCAGAAACGATATTCTCCGGAATCCCATGCAAACGAACCACGTTCTGAAAAAATAAAGGGACCAACTCAGAGGAGGAAGGCAACTTAGGCAAGGGCACCAAATGAACCATCTTAGAAAAGCGGTCACACACAACCCAGATAACGGACATTTTCTGTGAAACCGGGAGATCAGAAATAAAATCCATGGAAATGTGCGTCCAAGGCCTCTTCGGGATGGGCAAGGATAACAACAACCCACTGGCCCGAGAACAGCAAGGCTTAGCTCGAGCACACACTTCACAAGACTGCACAAAGGTAAGCACATCCCTAGACAAGGAAGGCCACCAAAAAGACCTGGTCACCAAGTCTCTAGTACCAAATATTCCAGGATGACCAGCCAACACAGAAGAATGGACCTCGGAGATGACTCTACTGGTCCAATCATCCGGAACAAACAGTCTTTCTGGTGGACAACGATCCGGTTTATCCACCTGAAACTCCTGCAATGCACGTCGCAAGTCTGGGGATACGGCGGACAATATTACCCCATCCCTAAGGATACCAGTAGGCCCAGAGTCTCCAGGAGAGTCAGGCACAAAACTCCTGGAAAGAGCATCTGCCTTCACATTCTTTGAACCTGGCAGGTATGAAACTACGAAATTGAAACGAGAAAAAAACAACGACCAACGAGCCTGTCTAGGATTCAAACGCCTGGCAGACTCAAGGTAAATGAGATTCTTGTGATCAGTCAAGACCACCACGCGATGTTTAGCACCCTCAAGCCAATGACGCCACTCCTCAAATGCCCACTTCATGGCCAAAAGCTCCTGATTACCCACATCATAATTGCGCTCGGCAGGCGAGAATTTTCTAGAGAAGAATGCACATGGCTTCATCACCGAGCCATTAGAACTTCTCTGTGACAAAACCGCCCCCGCTCCAATCTCGGAAGCATCAACCTCAACCTGAAAAGGAAGTGAAACATCTGGTTGACACAACACAGGAGCAGAAGAAAACTGGCGCTTAAGTTCCTGAAAGGCCTCCACGGCCGCAGGAGACCAATCAGCAACATCAGCACCCTTTTTAGTCAAATCAGTCAAAGGTTTAACAATACTGGAAAAATTAGCAATGAACCGACGATAAAAATTAGCAAACCCCAAGAACTTCTGAAGGCTCTTAACAGATGTAGGTTGTGTCCAGTCACAAATCGCCTGAACCTTGACGGGATCCATCTCAATAGTAGAAGGAGAAAAAATGTACCCCAAAAAAGAAATCTTCTGGACTCCGAAGAGACACTTTGAGCCCTTCACAAACAGAGAATTGGCCCGCAGAACCTGAAACACCTTCCTGACCTGTAGAACATGAGACTCCCAGTCATCTGAAAACACCAAAATATCATCCAAATACACAATCATAAACTTATCCAGATATTCACGGAAAATATTGTGCATAAAGGACTGAAAGACTGACGGAGCATTGGAGAGTCCAAAAGGCATTACCAAATACTCAAAATGGCCCTCAGGCATATTAAATGCGTTTTTCCACTCATCACCCTGTTTTATCCGCACCAGATTATACGCACCGCGAAGATCTATCTTAGTGAACCACCTAGCCCCCTTAATGCGAGCAAACAAATCAGTCAATAATGGCAATGGATACTGATACTTGACTGTAATCTTATTCAGAAGGCGATAATCTATACAAGGCCTCAGGGAACCATCTTTTTTTGCCACGAAAAAAAAACCTGCTCCCAGAGGGGACGAAGATGGACGAATATGTCCCTTTTCCAAGGACTCCTTAATATAATTCCGCATAGCAGTATGCTCTGGCAGTGACAGATTAAATAAACGACCCTTAGGGAACTTACTGCCCGGAATCAATTCTATAGCACAGTCACAATCTCTATGCGGAGGGAGCGAATTGAGCTTAGGCTCCTCAAAAACATCCCTATAGTCAGACAAAAACGCAGGGATCTCAGAAGGAGTAGATGAAGCGATTGAAATCGGAGGTGCATAATCATGAACCCCCTGACATCCCCAGCTTAACACAGACATTGTTTTCCAGTCCAGGACAGGATTATGAGTTTGTAACCATGGCAGACCAAGCACTAGTACATCATGTAAATTATACAGTACAAGGAAGCGAATCACCTCCTGATGAACGGGAGTCATGCGCATGGTCACTTGTGTCCAATACTGCGGTTTATTCATAGCCAATGGTGTAGAGTCAATTCCCTTCAGAGGAATAGGAACTTCCAGAGGTTCCAGACTAAAACCGCAGCGTTTAGCAAACGACCAATCCATAAGACTCAGGGCAGCGCCCGAATCCACATAGGCATCGACGGAAATGGAAGACAGTGAAAAAATCAGAGTCACAGACAAAATGAACTTAGGCTGCAGAGTACCAATGGCAAAAGATTTATCAACCCTTTTTGTGCGTTTAGAGCATGCTGATATAACATGAGCTGAATCACCACAATAAAAACACAATCCATTTTTCCGCCTATAATTTTGCCGTTCACTTCTGGACTGAATTCTATCACATTGCATAGTCTCAGGTGCCTGTTCAAAAGACACCGCCAACTGGTGCACGGGTTTGCGCTCCCGTAAACGCCGATCAATCTGAATGGCCATAGCCATTGACTCATTCAGACCTGTAGGCGTAGGGAACCCCACCATACTATCCGTAATGGCCTCGGAAAGACCATTTCTGAAGTTTGCAGCCAGGGCGCACTCATTCCACTGAGTAAGCACCGACCATTTCCGAAATTTTTGACAATATATTTCCGCTTCATCATACCCCTGAGAGAGGGCTAATAAAGCCTTTTCAGCCTGAATCTCCAGGTTGGGTTCCTCATAGAGCAATCCCAATGCCAGAAAAAACGCATCCACATTGAGCAATGCAGGATCCCCTGGTGCCAATGCAAATGCCCAATTCTGAGGGTCGCCTCGCAGGAAAGATATTACAATCTTGACCTGTTGAGCAGGGTCTCCAGAGGAGCGAGATTTTAAAGAAAGAAACAATTTACAATTGTTCCTGAAATTCAGGAAGGTAGATCTATCTCCAGAAAAGAACTCTGGAATAGGAACTCTAGGTTCAGACATGGGAGTGTGAACAACAAAATCCTGTATGTTTTGAACTTTTGCCGCGAGATTACTCAGGCTGGAAGCCAAACTCTGGACATCCATGTTAAACAGCTAATATCAGAGCCATTCAAGGGTTAAGAGGAGGTAAGAAGCAGCTAGACAGCAATTAAAGGCTAGGCAGCAAAACTCTGAAGGAAAAAAAAAAAAAAAAAATTTCCCTTAAACACTTCTTTTTCTCCTGCTTCAGCCCAAACAATTAACACTTTGTGGGCCGGCTATACTGTCATGAATCCCAATGGCTAGGGATAGCAAGGGACAAGCAAAGTAATACAAAATATCGGACGAGCTCTAGGGTGATGGAACCTGGGCTGACCGCTGCCCTACGCCTGACAAACGCAACTAGAGATAGCCAGGGAGCGTGCCTATGTTGGTTCTAGACGCCACGCACCAGCCTAAGAGCTAACTAGTACTGCAGAGAAAATAAAGACCTCACTTGCCTCCAGAGGAATGAACCCCAAAAGGTATAGTTGCCCCCCACATGTATTGACGGTGAAATGAGAGGAAGGCACACACAAAGAGATGATATATATAGGTTCAGCAAATTGAGGCCCGCTGTAAACTAGAAAGCAGAACGATACAAAAGGGGTCTGAGCGGTCAGCAAAAAACCCTAATCAAAAAAACCATCCTGAGATTACAAGAACCCATGTGCCAACTCATGGCACATGGGGAGAACCTCAGTCCACTAGAGCTACCAGCTAGCATAGAGACATAATAAGCAAGCTGGACAAAAAAAACAACAACTGAAAATCAGCACTTAGCTTATCCTGAAAGATCTGGGATCAGGTAGGCAGGAACCAAACAGAGCACATCTGAATACATTGATAGCCGGCAAGGGAATGACAGAAAGGCCAGGTAAAATAGGAAACACCCAGCCTCTGATGGACAGGTGGAAACCAAAGGCCGCAACCCACCAAAGTCACCCAGTACCAGCAGTAACCACCAGAGGGAGCCCACAAACAGAATCCACAACAGAGCAGCTGCTGATGCTAAATGCAAGAAGCAGCTATACCACTGAAAACCACAGGAGGGAGCCCAAGAGCAGAATTCACAAAAGTGCTACTTACAACCACCGGAGGGAGCCCAAGAGCGGAATTCACAACAGTACCCCCCCCTTGATGAGGGGTCACCGAACCCTCACCAGAGCCCCCAGGCCGATCAGGACGAGCCAAATGAAAAGCACGAACCAAATCGGCAGCATGGACATCGAAGGCAACCACCCAAGAATTATCCTCCTGGCCATAACCATTCCACTTAACAAGATACTGAAGCCTCCGCCTCGAAAAACGAGAATCCCAAATTTTCCCAACTCCCCCTCAACCAACACCGGGGCAGGAGGATCAACAGAGGGAACAATGGGTACCACATATCTCCACAACAAAGATCTATGGAAAACATTGTGGATGGCAAAAGAGGCTGGAAGGGCCAAACGAAAAGACACTGGATTGATAATCTCAGAGATCTTATAGGGACCAATAAACCGAGGCTTGAACTTAGGGGAAGAAACCTTCATAGGAAAATGACGAGAAGATAACCAGACTAAATCCCCCACACGAAGCCGAGGACCAACACACCGACGGCGGTTAGCAAAACGCTGAGCCTTTTCCTGAGACAACGTCAAATTGTCTACCACATGAGTCCAAATCTGCTGTAACCTGTCCATCACAGAATCTACACCAGGACAATCAGAAGGCTCAACCTGCCCTGAAGAAAAACGAGGATGGAAACCAAAATTACAAAAAAAAGGCGAAACCAAGGTAGCCGAACTGGCCCGATTATTAAGGGCAAACTCGGCCAACGGCAAGAAAGCCACCCAATCATCCTGATCAGCAGACACAAAGCATCTCAAATAGGTTTCCAAGGTTTGATTAGTTCGCTCAGTTTGGCCATTTGTCTGAGGATGGAACACCGTAGAAAAAGACAAATTAATGCCCATCCTAGCACAAAAGGCCCGCCAAAACCTGGAAACAAACTGGGAACCTCTGTCAGACACAATATTTTCCGGAATGCCATGCAAACGAACCACATGCTGAAAAAACAATGGAACCAAATCAGAGGAGGAAGGCAATTTAGGCAAAGGTACCAAATGGACCATTTTAGAGAACCGGTCACAAACCACCCAGATAATGGACATCCTCTGGGACACAGGAAGATCCGAAATAAAATCCATGGAAATATGCGTCCAGGGCCTCTCAGGGACAGGCAAAGGCAAAAGCAACCCACTAGCGTGGGAACAGCAAGGCTTAGCCCGGGCACAAGTCCCACAGGACTGCACAAAAGAACGCACATCCCATGACAAGGAAGGCCACCAAAAGGACCTAGCCGCCAAATCTCTGGTACCAAAAATCCCAGGATGACCGGCCAACACCGAACAATGGACCTCAGAAATTACCTTACTTGTCTATCTATCAGGAACAAACAGCTTCCCCACAGGACAGCGGTCAGGTTTATCAGCCTGAAATTCCTGAAGCACCCGCCGTAAATCAGGGGAGATGGCAGAAAGAATCACCCCTTCCCTAAGAATGCCAACCGGCTCAAGAACTCCAGGAGAATCAGGCAAAAAACTCCTAGAGAGGGCATCCGCTTTAACATTCTTAGATCCCGGAAGATATGAAATCACAAAATCGAAACGGGAGAAAAACAGGGACCATCGAGCCTGTCTAGGGTTTAGCCGCTTGGCCGACTCGAGGTAAATCAGATTCTTATGGTCGGTCAAGACCACAATACGGTGCTTGGCCCCCTCAAGCCAATGTCACCACTCCTCAAATGCCCACTTCATAGCCAACAACTCCCAATTGCCGACATCATAATTGCGTTCCGCAGGCGAAAACTTTCGGGAAAAGAAGGCACATGGCTTCATCAAGGAACCATCAGAATTCCTCTGTGACAAAACGGCCACTGCCCCAATCTCAGAAGCGTCAACCTCAACCTGAAAAGGAAGAGACACATCCGGCTGACGCAAGACAGGGGCAGAAGTAAATTGGCGCTTAAGCTCCTGAAAGGCCTCAACAGCCTCAGAGGACCAATTTGTCACATCAGCGCCTTTCTTCGTCAAATCGGTCAGGGGCTTAACCACACTAGAGAAGTTGGCAATGAAACGGCGATAAAAATTAGCAAAGCCCAAAAATTTCTGAAGGCTCTTCACAGATGTGGGTTGAATCCAGTCATGAATGGCTTGGACCTTAACAGGATCCATTTCTATAGACGAAAGAGAAAAAATAAACCCCAAAAAAGAGACCTTCTGAACTCCAAATAGGCGCTTAGACCCCTTCACAAATAGAGCATTATCACGAAGGATCTGGAATACCATCCTGACCTGCTTCACATGAGACTCCCAATCATTGGAAAAAATCAAAATATCATCCAAATACACAATCAAGAATTTATCAAGATAATTGCGGAAAATGTCATGCATGAAGGACTGAAATACCGAAGGAGCATTAGAAAGCCCGAAAGGCATCACCAGGTATTCAAAATGGCCTTCGGGCATATTAAATGCAGTTTTCCATTCGTCACCCTGTTTAATACGAACAAGATTATATGCCCCTCGAAGGTCAATCTTGGTAAACCAACTAGCCCCCTTAATCCGAGCAAACAAATCAGAGAGCAAAGGTAAAGGGTATTGGAATTTGACCGTGATCTTACTAAGAAGGTGATAATCAATACAGGGTCTCAAGGAGCCATCCTTCTTGGCAACAAAAAAGAATCCCGCTCCCAATGGTGACGAAGACGGCCGAATATGCCCCTTCTCCAAGGACTCCTTAACATAGCTCCACATAGCGGTATGTTCTGGCACAGACAGGTTGAAAAGTCAGCCCTTAGGGAACTTAGAGCCTGGAATCAAGTCAATAGCACAATCACAGTCCCTATGTGAAGGAAGGGAACTGGACTTGGGCTCATCGAATACATCCTGGAAATCTGACAAAAATTCAGGAACATCAGAAGAGGGGGAAGAGGAAATTGACATTAAAGGAACGTCACTATGTACCCCTTGACAACCCCAACTAGTCACAGACATCGATTTCCAATCCAACACTGGATTGTGTACTTGTAACCATGGAAAACCCAGTACAACAACATCATGTAAATTATGCAACACCAGAAAACGACAATCTTCCTGATGTGCTGGAGCCATGCACATGGTCAGCTGAGTCCAATACTGAGGTTTATTCTTGGCCAACGGTGTAGCATCAATACCCCTCAAAGGAATAGGGCTCTGCAAAGGCTGCAAAGAAAAACCACAGCGCCTGGCAAATTCTAAGTCCATTAAGTTCAGGGCAGCGCCTGAATCCACAAATGCCATGGCAGAGGAAGATGACAATGAGCAAATCAGGGTCACAGACAGGAGAAACTTAGGCTGTACAGTACTAATGGTAACAGATCTAGCGACCCTCTTAATACGCTTAGGGCAATCAGAGATAGCATGAGCTGAATCACCACAGTAAAAACACAGCCCATTCTGACGTCTGTATCCCCTCTGTTCCGCTCTAGTCAGAATCCTATCACATTGCATAGGCTCCGGACTCTGCTCAGAGGATGCTGCCATATGGTGCACCACTTTGCGCTCGCGCAGGCGCCGATCGATCTGAATGGCTAGAGACATAGATTCGCTCAGACCAAGAGGCGTGGGGAACCCCACCATAACATCTTTAAGGGCTTCAGAAAGACCCTTTCTGAAAACTGCTGCCAGAGCGTCCTCATTCCATTTAGTGAGCACAGACCATTTTCTAAATTTCTGGCAGTATAATTCAGCCGCTTCCTGACCCTGGCACAGAGCCAACAAGGTCTTCTCCGCATGATCCACAGAGTTAGGTTCGTCATACAATAATCCGAGCGATTGAAAAAATGCATCTGCATTAAGCAATGCCAGATCCCCTGACTCAAGGGAGAATGCCCAGTCCTGAGGGTCACCACGCAGCAGAGAAATAACTATTTTAACTTGCTGAGTGGGGTCACCAGAGGAACGGGGTTTCAGAGCAAAAAACAATTTGCAGTTATTTTTAAAGTTCAAAAACTTAGATCTATCCCCGTAAAACAAATCTGGAGTAGGAATTCTAGGCTCTAAGGCTGGAGTCTGAACAACATAATCTTGGATACTCTGAACTCTTGCAGCAAGCTGATCCACACGAGAAAACAAACCCTGAACATCCATGTCCGCGCCCAAATCCTGAACCACCCAGAGATTAAGAGGAAGGAAAAAGACAAAACAGACTAAAGAAAAAAAAATGGCTCAGAACTCTTTTTCTTTTCCTTCTTTTGAGATGCATTCAACTCATTTTTGGCCAGTTGTACTGTTATGGACTGGTAATTTAGGAGCGACATGCGACTAGCTCTGGGCAGGTGGTAACTATACAGACCGCAGTTCCTGATCTTAACACAACACTAGCAGTAGCCGTGGGATGTTCCTGTCACTCCCTGGACACCTCATCACAGCCGGAGAACTAGCTACCCCTAAAGGTAGAAACAGGAAAGATATCTTGTCTCAGAGAAAATCCCCAAAGGATAGGACAGCCCCCCACAAATATTGACTGTGAGAGGAGAAGGAAATGACATACATAGTATGAAACAAGATTTAGCAAAGGAGGCCAATTCTAGCTAGATAGACAGTAACTAAAGAAACACTGTGCGGTCAGTAATAAAAACTAGAAAAAGTCCACCGCAGAGATATGCAAAAATCTCCACACCTGTCTAAAGGTGTGGAGGGCAAAAACTGCAGCCCAGAGCTTCCAGCTTAGCTGAAAAGATCCATACTGATAAGCTAGACAAATGAGCAAAACATAGAATGTGCTGAACAATAAAGTCCACAACAAGTGGACTGCAAAAGGACAAAAGGACTTATCTTTGCTGAACTGGACAGAGTGTCAGGGAAATCCAAAAGAGCAGTGGCTCCAAGCAGGAACAATTGACAACTGGCATTGATTGAGGAATAAAGCCAGACTAAAATAGCCGAGCCAGAAAGACGATCAGTGGGAGCAGCTGCTGATGCTAAATCCAAGAAGCAGCTATACCACTGAAAACCACAGGAGGGAGCCCAAGAGCAGAATTCACAAAAGTGCTACTTACAACCACCTGTTATGACCCCAGTGGACAGGGTCTCAGAGGAACGTGTAAGTCTGCAAGATACAAAAATCCAGCTCATAGGTCTGTGGTAACTGGGTTGACCAAATAGCTACTCCTAACGCCAACACTAGAAGTAGCCGGGGATCATGCCTACGGTGATCGCTAGATGACTCGCGCCAGCCGGAGAATCTAACTACCCCTAGGAGAAGAAAACAAAGACCTCTCTTGCCTCCAGAGAAAGGGACCCCAAAGCAAGATACAAGCCCCCCACAAATAATAACGGTGAGGTAAGAGGAAATGACAAACACAGAAATGAACCAGGTTCAGCAAAGAGAGGCCAGCTTACTAATAGCAGAATATAGCAAGATAACTTATCTGGTCAACAAAAACCCTATAAAAATCCACGCTGGAGATTCAAGAACCCCCGAACCGTCTAACGGTCCGGGGGGAGAACACCAGCCCCCTAGAGCTTCCAGCAAAGGTCAGGATACAGATAGGAACAAGCTGGACAAAAATACCAAACAAAACAAAAGCAAAAAGCAAAGAAGCAGACTTAGCTAGAAAAACAGGAACCAGGATCAGAGGACAAGAGCACAACAGATTAGCTCTGATTTCAACGATGCCAGGCATTGAACTGAAGGTCCAGGGAGCTTATATAGCAACGCCCCTGAACTAACGGCCCAGGTGAGGATATAGAAAAAGACAGACGCTCCAGAGTCAAATCACTAATGACCACTAGAGGGAGCAAAAAGCAAAATCACAACAGTACCCCCCCCTTAGTGAGGGGTCACCGAACCCTCACCACGACCACCAGGGCGATCAGGATGAGCAGCGTGAAAGGCACGAACTAAATCGGCCGCATGAACATCAGAGGCGACCACCCAGGAATTATCTTCCTGACCATAGCCCTTCCACTTGACCAGGAACTGAAGCCTCCGCCTGGAGAGACGAGAATCCAAGATCTTCTCCACCACGTACTCCAACTCGCCCTCAACCAACACCGGAGCAGGAGGCTCAGCAGAAGGAACCACAGGCACAACGTACCGCCGCAACAAGGACCTATGAAACACGTTGTGGATAGCAAACGACACAGGAAGATCCAGGCGAAAGGATACAGGATTAAGAATTTCCAATATCTTGTAAGGACCAATAAAATGAGGTTTAAATTTGGGAGAGGAAACCTTCATAGGAACAAAGCGGGAAGACAGCCACACCAAATCCCCAACACGTAGTCGGGGACCCACACCGCGGCGGCGGTTGGCAAAGCGCTGAGCCCTCTCCTGTGACAACTTCAAGTTGTCCACCACAAGATTCCAGATCCGCTGCAACCTATCCACCACAGAATCCACCCCAGGGCAGTCAGAAGGTTCCACATGACCCGAAGAAAAACGAGGGTGGAAACCAGAGTTGCAGAAAAACGGCGAAACCAAGGTGGCGGAACTAGCCCGATTATTAAGGGCAAACTCAGCTAATGGCAAGAAGGTCACCCAATCGTCCTGATCAGCAGAGACAAAACACCTCAAATAAGCCTCCAAAGTCTGATTAGTTCGCTCCGTCTGTCCATTAGTCTGAGGATGGAAAGCAGACGAAAACGACAAGTCAATGCCCATCCTACTACAAAAGGATCGCCAGAATCTGGAAACGAACTGGGATCCTCTGTCAGACACAATATTCTCAGGGATGCCGTGCAAACGAACCACGTTCTGGAAAAACACAGGAACCAGATCGGAAGAGGAAGGCAGCTTAGGCAAAGGAACCAAATGGACCATCTTGGAGAAGCGATCACATATCACCCAGATAACAGACATGCCCTGAGACACCGGAAGATCAGAAATGAAATCCATGGAGATATGTGTCCAAGGTCTCTTAGGGACAGGCAAGGGCAAGAGCAACCCGCTGGCACGAGAACAGCAAGGCTTAGCTCGAGCACAAGTCCCACAGGACTGTACAAATGACCGCACATCCCTAGACAAGGAAGGCCACCAAAAGGATCTGGCCACCAGATCTCTGGTGCCAAAAATTCCTGGGTGACCTGCCAACACCGAGGAATGAACCTCGGAAATGACTCTGCTGGTCCACTTATCAGGCACAAACAGTCTGTCAGGTGGACAAGAATCAGGCCTATCAGCCTGAAATCTCTGCAACACACGTCGCAGATCTGGAGAAATAGCTGACAAGATAATACCATCCTTAAGAATACCAACAGGTTCAGCGACTCCAGGAGCATCAGGCACAAAGCTCCTGGAAAGAGCATCGGCCTTCACATTCTTTGAACCTGGTAAATACGAGACAACAAAGTCAAAACGGGAGAAAAACAATGACCAGCGGGCCTGTCTAGGATTCAGGCGTTTAGCAGACTCGAGATACATCAGATTTTTGTGATCAGTCAAGACCACCACACGATGCTTAGCACCCTCGAGCCAATGACGCCACTCCTCAAATGCCCATTTCATGGCCAACAACTCCCGATTGCCCACATCATAATTTCGCTCCGCAGGCGAAAACTTCCTAGAGAAAAAGGCGCAAGGTCTCATAACAGAGCAACCAGGGCCTCTCTGCGACAAAACGGCCCCTGCTCCAATCTCTGAAGCATCCACCTCAACTTGAAAGGGAAGCGAGACATCAGGCTGGCACAAAACAGGCGCCGAAGTAAACCGACGTTTCAACTCCTGGAAAGCCTCCACGGCAGCAGGAGCCCAATTAACCACATCGGAGCCCTTCTTGGTCATATCCGTCAAAGGTTTCACAATGCTAGAAAAGTTAGCGATAAAACGACGGTAGAAGTTAGCGAAACCCAAGAACTTCTGAAGACTCTTAACTGACGAGGGCTGAGTCCAATCAAGAATAGCTCGGACCTTGACTGGGTCCATCTCCACAGCAGAAGGGGAAAAAATGAACCCCAAAAAGGGAACCTTCTGTACACCAAAAAGACACTTTGAGCCCTTGACAAACAAAGAATTTTCACGCAAAATTTTAAAGACCATCCTGACCTGCTCCACATGCGAGTCCCAATTATCAGAAAAAACCAGAATATCATCCAGATAAACGATCAGAAATTTATCCAGATAGTTCCGGAAAATGTCATGCATAAAGGACTGAAAAACTGAAGGGGCATTAGAGAGCCCAAAAGGCATCACCAAGTACTCAAAATGACCTTCGGGCGTATTGAATGCGGTTTTCCATTCATCCCCTTGCTTAATGCGCACAAGGTTGTACGCACCACGAAGGTCTATCTTGGTAAACCACTTGGCACCTTTAATCCGGGCAAACAAGTCAGACAACAGCGGCAAAGGATACTGAAATTTGACAGTGATCTTATTTAAAAGCCGATAGTCAATACAAGGCCTCAAAGATCCGTCCTTTTTAGCCACAAAAAAGAATCCCGCACCAAGAGGGGAAGAAGACGGACGGATGTGTCCTTTCTCCAGAGACTCCTTGATATATGAACGCATAGCGGTATGTTCAGGTATCGACAGATTAAACAGTCTTCCCTTAGGAAATTTACTGCCTGGAATCAAATCTATTGCACAGTCACATTCCCTATGAGGAGGCAATGCACTGGACCTGGACTCGCTAAAGACATCCTGATAATCAGACAAGTACTCCGGAACTTCCGAAGGCGTAGAAGAAGCAATAGACACAGGCAGGGAATCCTCATGAATACCACGACAGCCCCAACTAGACACTGACATAGCCTTCCAGTCAAGGACTGGATTATGGGTCTGTAACCATGGCAGCCCCAAAACAACCAAATCATGCATTTTATGTAGAACGAGAAAACGTATCACCTCGCGGTGTTCAGGAGTCATGCACATGGTAACCTGTGTCCAATACTGCAGCTTATTTTCTGCCAATGGCGTAGCATCAATACCCCTAAGAGGGATAGGATTTTCTAATGGTTCAAGAATAAAACCACAGCGCTTAGCAAATGAGAGATCCATAAGACTCAGGGCAGCACCTGAATCTACAAACGCCATGACAGGATAAGATGACAGTGAGCAAATCAAAGTTACAGACAGAATAAACTTAGGATGCAAATTACCAACGGTGACAGGACTAACAACCTTAGATATACGTTTAGAGCATGCTGAGATAACATGTGTAGAATCACCACAGTAGTAGCACAAGCCATTCCGGCGTCTATGAATTTTCCTCTCATTTCTAGTCAGGATTCTATCACATTGCATCAAATCAGGTGTCCGTTCAGACAACACCATGAGGGAATTTGCGGTTTTTCTATCACATTGCATCACATCAGGTGTCTGTTCAGACAACAACATGAGGGAATTTGCGGTTTTGCGCTCCCGCAACCGCCGGTCAATTTGAATAGCCAGGGACATGGTATCATTCAGACCTGTGGGAATGGGAAAACCCACCATAACATTCTTAATGGCCTCAGAAAGGCCATTTCTAAAATTAACGGCCAGTGCACACTCGTTCCAATGTGTCAGCACGGACCATTTCCGAAATTTTTGGCAATACACCTCAGCCTCGTCCTGGCCCTGAGACATAGCCAGCAAGGCTTTCTCTGCCTGAATCTCAAGATTGGGTTCCTGTCATGATTCTCAATGGCGAGAGAACATAGCCCAGCATATATGAGAACTAGCTCTTGGAAGATGGAAACTATACTGACCATGAACTAAACCTGCCGCACAACTAGAAGTGGCCGGGTAGCATGCCTACGTTTTTTTATCCCTAGATGCCCAGCGCCAGCCGGAGAACTACCTAATCCTAGCAGAGGAAAAGACAGTCCTGGCTCACCTCTAGAGAAATTTTCCCAAAAGGCAGACAGAGGCCCCCACATATATTGGCGGTGATTTTAGATGAAATGACAAACGTAGTATGAAAATAGGTTTAGCAAAAATCGAGGTCCGCTTACTAGATAGCAAGAAGACAGAAAGGGCACTTTCATGGTCAGCAGAAAACCCTATCAAAACACCATCCAGAAATTACTTTAAGACTCTAGCATTAACTCATAACACCAGAGTGGCAATTTCCGCTCACAAGAGCTTTCCAGACACAGTAACGAAACAGCAGCTGTGAACAGGAACAAAATGCAAAAACACACAAGGACAAAAGTCCAACTTAGCTGGGAGTTGTCTAGTAGCAGGAACATGCACAGAAAGGCTTCTGATTACATTGTTGACCGGCATGAAACTGACAGAGGAGCAAGGTTATATAGCGACTCCCACATCCTGATAGGAGCAGGTGAACAGAGGGGATGATGCACACAAGTACAATTCCACAAGTGGCCACCGGGGGAGCCCAGAATCCAATTTCACAACAGTACCCCCCCCTCAAGGAGGGGGCACCGAACCCTCACCAGAACCACCAGGGCGATCAGGATGAGCCCTATGAAAGGCACGGACAAGATCGGAGGCATGAACATCAGAGGCAGTGACCCAAGAATTATCCTCCTGACCGTATCCCTTCCATTTGACCAGATACTGGAGTTTCCGTCTGGAAACACGAGAGTCCAAGATCTTTTCCACAACGTACTCCAACTCACCCTCAACCAACACCGGAGCAGGAGGCTCAACGGAAGGCACAGCCGGTACCTCATACCTGCGCAACAATGACCGATGAAAAACATTATGAATCGAAAAGGATGCAGGGAGGTCCAAACGGAAGGACACAGGGTTAAGAATCTCCAATATCTTGTACGGGCCGATGAACCGAGGCTTAAACTTAGGAGAAGAAACCCTCATAGGGACAAAACGAGAAGACAACCACACCAAGTCCCCAACACAAAGCCGAGGACCAACACGACGACGGCGGTTGGCAAAAAGCTGAGTCTTCTCCTGGGACAACTTCAAATTGTCCACCACCTGCCCCCAAATCTGATGCAACCTCTCCACCACAGCATCCACTCCAGGACAATCCGAAGATTCCACCTGACCGGAGGAAAATCGAGGATGAAACCCCGAATTACAGAAAAACGGGGACACCAAGGTGGCAGAGCTGGCCCGATTATTGAGGGCGAACTCCGCCAAAGGCAAAAAAGCAACCCAATCATCCTGATCCGCAGACACAAAACACCTCAAATATGTCTCCAAGGTCTGATTAGTCCGCTCGGTCTGGCCATTAGTCTGAGGATGGAAAGCAGACGAAAAAGACAAATCTATGCCCATCCTAGCACAGAATGCCCGCCAAAATCTAGACACGAATTGGGTCCCTCTGTCAGAAACGATATTCTCCGGAATACCATGCAAACGAACAACATTTTGAAAAAACAGAGGAACCAACTCGGAAGAAGAAGGCAACTTAGGCAAGGGAACCAGATGGACCATCTTAGAGAAACGGTCACACACCACCCAGATGACAGACATCTTATGAGAAACAGGCAGATCCGAAATAAAATCCATCGAGATGTGCATCCAAGGCCTCTTCGGGATAGGCAAGGGTAACAACAATCCACTAGCCCGAGAACAACAAGGCTTGGCCCGAGCACAAACATCACAAGACTGCACAAAGCCTCGCACATCTCGTGACAGGGAAGGCCACCAGAAGGACCTTGCCACCAAATCCCTGGTACCAAAGATTCCAGGATGACCTGCCAACGCAGAAGAATGAACCTCAGAGATGACTCTACTGGTCCAATCATCAGGAACAAACAGTCTACCAGGTGGGCAACGATCAGGTCTATCCGCCTGAAACTCCTGCAAGGCCCGCCGCAGGTCTGGAGAAACGGCAGACAATATCACTCCATCTTTAAGGATACCTGTGGGCTCAGAATTACCAGGGGAGTCAGGCTCAAAACTCCTAGAAAGGGCATCCGCCTTAACATTCTTAGAGCCCGGTAGGTAAGACACCACAAAATTAAACCGAGAGAAAAACAACGACCAGCGCGCCTGTCTAGGATTCAGGCGCCTGGCAGACTCAAGGTAAATTAAATTTTTGTGGTCAGTCAATACCACCACCTGATGTCTGGCCCCCTCAAGCCAGTGACGCCACTCCTCAAAAGCCCACTTCATGGCCAAAAGCTCCCGATTCCCAATATCATAATTCCGCTCGGCGGGCGAAAATTTACGGGAAAAAAAAGCACAAGGTCTCATCACGGAGCAGTCGGAACTTCTCTGCGACAACACCGCCCCAGCTCCGATTTCAGAAGCGTCGACCTCAACCTGAAAAGGAAGAGCAACATCAGGCTGACGCAACACTGGGGCGGAAGAAAAGCGGCGCTTGAGCTCCCGAAAGGCCTCCACAGCATCAGGGGACCAATCAGCAACATCAGCACCCTTCTTAGTCAAATCAGTCAATGGTTTTACAACATCAGAAAAACCAGCAATAAATCGACGATAAAAGTTAGCAAAGCCCAAAAATTTCTGAAGACTCTTAAGAGAAGAGGGTTGCGTCCAATCACCAATAGCCTGAACCTTGACAGGATCCATCTCGATGGAAGAGGGGGAAAAAATGTATCCCAAGAAGGAAATCTTTTGAACCCCAAAAACACACTTAGAACCCTTCACACACAAGGAATTAGACCGCAAAACCTGAAAAACCCTCCTGACCTGCTGGACATGAGAGTCCCAGTCATCCGAAAAAATCAGAATATCATCCAGATACACAATCATAAATTTGTCCAAATAATCGCGGAAAATGTCATGCATAAAGGACTGGAAGACTGAAGGGGCATTTGAAAGACCAAAAGGCATCACCAAATACTCAAAATGGCCCTCGGGCGTATTAAATGCGGTTTTCCACTCATCCCCCTGCTTGATTCGCACCAAATTATACGCCCCACGGAGATCAATCTTAGAGAACCACTTGGCCCCCTTTATACGAGCAAACAAATCAGTAAGCAGTGGTAACGGATATTGATATTTAACCGTGATTTTATTCAAAAGTCGATAATCAATACACGGCCTCAAAGAGCCGTCTTTCTTAGACACAAAGAAAAAACCGGCTCCTAAGGGAGATGACGAAGGACGAATATGTCCCTTTTCCAAGGACTCCTTTATATATTCTCGCATAGCCGCGTGTTCAGGCACAGACAGATTAAATAAACGACCCTTAGGGTATTTACTACCCGGGATCAAGTCTAAGGCACAATCGCACTCCCGGTGCGGAGGTAGTGAACCAACCTTGGGTTCTTCAAAAACGTCACGAAAGTCAGACAAGAATTCAGGAATCTCAGAGGGAATAGATGATGAAATGGAAACCAAAGGTACGTCCCCATGAGTTCCTTTACATCCCCAGCTTAACACAGACATAGCTCTCCAGTCGAGGACTGGGTTATGAGATTGCAGCCATGGCAATCCCAGCACCAAAACATCATGTAGATTATACAGCACCAGAAAGCGAATAACCTCCTGGTGATCCGGATTAACACGCATAGTCACTTGTGTCCAGTATTGTGGTTTATTACTAGCCAATGGGGTGGAGTCAATCCCTTTCAGAGGTATCGGAGCCTCCAATGGCTCCAAATCATACCCACAGCGTTTGGCAAAGGACCAATCCATAAGACTCAAAGCAGCGCCAGAGTCGACATAGGCGTCCGCGGTAATAGATGACAAAGAACAAATCAGGGTCACAGATAGAATAAACTTAGACTGTAAAATGCTAATTGAAACAGACTTGTCAGGCTTCTTAGTACGCTTAAAGCATGCTGATATAACATGAGTTGAATCACCACAATAGAAGCACAACCCATTTTTTCGTCTAAAATTCTGCCGCTCGCTTCTGGACAGAATTCTATCACATTGCATATTTTCTGGCGTTTTCTCAGTAGACACCGCCAAATGGTGCACAGGTTTGCGCTCCCACAGACGCCTATCGATCTGAATAGCCATCGTCATGGACTCATTCAGACTCGCAGGCACAGGGAACCCCACCATAACATCCTTAATGGCATCAGAGAGACCTTCTCTGAAAATCGCCGCCAGGGCGCACTCATTCCACTGAGTAAGCACAGACCATTTGCGGAATTTTTGGCAGTATATTTCAGCTTCATCTTGCCCCTGAGACAAGGACATCAAGGCCTTTTCCGCCTGAAGCTCTAAATGAGGTTCCTTATAAAGCAACCCCAAGGCCAGAAAAAACGCATCCACATTGAGCAACGCAGGATCCCCTGGTGCCAATGCAAAAGCCCAGTCTTGAGGGTCGCCCCGGAGCAAGGAAATTACAATCCTGACCTGCTGTGCAGGGTCTCCGGCAGAGCGAGACTTCAGGGACAAAAACAATTTGCAATTATTTTTAAAATTTTGAAAGTGAGATCTATTCCCCGAGAAGAATTCAGGCAAAGGAATTCTAGGCTCAGACATAGGTGCATGAACAACAAAATCTTGCAAATTTTGTACCTTTGTGGCGAGATTATTCAAACCTGTAGCTACACTCTGAAGATCCATTTGAAACAGGTGAACACAGAGCCATTCAAGGATAAGAAGGAAAGAAAGAGAGGAAGGCTGCAGTATAGGCAGACTAGCAAGTGATTCAATTAAGAGCACACTCAGAACTAGAGGGAAAAAAAAAAAAATTGTAGCAGACTTCTTTTTTCTCTCCTTTCTCAGCCAGTAATTTAACCCTTTTTTTTGGGCCGGTCAAACTGTCATGATTCTCAATGGCGAGAGAACATAGCCCAGCATATATGAGAACTAGCTCTTGGAAGATGGAAACTATACTGACCATGAACTAAACCTGCCGCACAACTAGAAGTGGCCGGGTAGCATGCCTACGTTTTTTTATCCCTAGATGCCCAGCGCCAGCCGGAGAACTACCTAATCCTAGCAGAGGAAAAGACAGTCCTGGCTCACCTCTAGAGAAATTTTCCCAAAAGGCAGACAGAGGCCCCCACATATATTGGCGGTGATTTTAGATGAAATGACAAACGTAGTATGAAAATAGGTTTAGCAAAAATCGAGGTCCGCTTACTAGATAGCAAGAAGACAGAAAGGGCACTTTCATGGTCAGCAGAAAACCCTATCAAAACACCATCCAGAAATTACTTTAAGACTCTAGCATTAACTCATAACACCAGAGTGGCAATTTCCGCTCACAAGAGCTTTCCAGACACAGTAACGAAACAGCAGCTGTGAACAGGAACAAAATGCAAAAACACACAAGGACAAAAGTCCAACTTAGCTGGGAGTTGTCTAGTAGCAGGAACATGCACAGAAAGGCTTCTGATTACATTGTTGACCGGCATGAAACTGACAGAGGAGCAAGGTTATATAGCGACTCCCACATCCTGATAGGAGCAGGTGAACAGAGGGGATGATGCACACAAGTACAATTCCACAAGTGGCCACCGGGGGAGCCCAGAATCCAATTTCACAACAGGTTCCTCATAAAGTAAACCGAGCGCCAGAAAAAACGCATCAATATCAGCCAATGCCGGATCTCCTGGCGCCAACGAAAAAGCCCAATCCTGAGGGTCACCCCGTAAGAATGAAATAACAATTTTTACTTGTTGAGCAGAGTCTCCAGACGAACAAGGTTTCAGGGACAAAAATAATTTACAATTATTCCTGAAATTCCTAAACTTAAATTGGTCTCCTGAAAACAGTTCAGGAATCGGAATCTTGGGTTCAGACCTAGGATTTCTGGTAACATATCTTGTATACCCTGCACACGAGCGGCAAGCTGGTCCACACTTGTAATCAAGGTCTGGACATTCATGTCTGCAGCAAGCTTAAGCCACTCTGAGGTAAAGGGGAAAAGAAAAAAAAAAAAATGAGAGAGGGAAAAAAAAAACTCAAAATTTTCTTTCTTATAATCCCACTTCTGCAATGCATTAAACATTTAATACTGGCCTGGCATACTGTTATGACCCCAGTGGACAGGGTCTCAGAGGAACGTGTAAGTCTGCAAGATACAAAAATCCAGCTCATAGGTCTGTGGTAACTGGGTTGACCAAATAGCTACTCCTAACGCCAACACTAGAAGTAGCCGGGGATCATGCCTACTGTGATCGCTAGATGACTCGCGCCAGCCGGAGAATCTAACTACCCCTAGGAGAAGAAAACAAAGACCTCTCTTGCCTCCAGAGAAAGGGACCCCAAAGCAAGATACAAGCCCCCCACAAATAATAAGAGGAAATGACAAACACAGAAATGAACCAGGTTCAGCAAAGAGAGGCCAGCTTACTAATAGCAGAATATAGCAAGATAACTTATCTGGTCAACAAAAACCCTATAATAATCCATGCTGGAGATTCAAGAACCCCCGAACCGTCTAACGGTCCGGGGGGAGAACACCAGCCCCCTAGAGCTTCCAGCAAAGGTCAGGATACAGATAGGAACAAGCTGGACAAAAATACCAAACAAAACAAAAGCAAAAAGCAAAGAAGCAGACTTAGCTAGAAAAACAGGAACCAGGATCAGAGGACAAGAGCACAACAGATTAGCTCTGATTTCAACGATGCCAGGCATTGAACTGAAGGTCCAGGGAGCTTATATAGCAACGCCCCTGAACTAACGGCCCAGGTGAGGATATAGAAAAAGACAGACGCTCCAGAGTCAAATCACTAATGACCACTAGAGGGAGCAAAAAGCAAAATCACAACACCACCGGAGGGAGCCCAAGAGCGGAATTCACAACAGCACACCACACCGTGGAGCGCACATAAATTAGGCCAAATGTCCGGCTAGGAACCTTGATTTGATACAATATTATAGTGGCCAGAACGATAAAATAAATAGGAGGCTCAAAAGTATTCTTTTGTTATACATATCAATATAAGGCATTTCTCAAGTATAGAATGAATATATACATAAATATCCAAATATATTAACCCCTTAACGACCGCCGATACGCCTTTTAACGGCGGCCGCTAAGGGTACTTAAACCACAGCGCCGTTAATTAACGGCGCTGTGGAAAAAGTGAATAGCGCCCCCCAGAGTCGGATTTTCTCTGGGGTCTCGGTTGCCGAGGGTAGCCGAGACCCCAGAGAACATGATTCAGGGGGTTTTTACCGACCCCCGAGTTGCGATCGCCGGTAATTAACCGTTTACCGGCGGTCGCAACAAAAAAAAAAAACGCGATTTGCCATTTAATTTCTCTGTCCTCCAATGTGATTGCACATCGGAGGACAGAGAAATAGTGTCCCCGATGGCCCCCAATAGCCCCCCAATACTCACCTATCTCCCCCAGTGCTCCTCGTGGCTCCCGATGGGCGCCGCCATCTTTTTTCCGGGAAAAAATGGCGGGCGCATGCGCAGTGCGCCCGTCGCCCGGCACCCGGAAGATCTTTGGGGTCTCGGCTGCCGGGGGTAGCCGAGACCTCAAAGAACATGATCGGGGTCGGTTTTTACCGACCCCTGTTTTGCGATCGCCGGTAATTAACTGTACCGGCGACCGCAAAAAAAAAAAAAAGCGATCTGTAATTCTCTGTCCTCTGATGTGATCGCACATCAGAGGACAGAGAAATAGGGGGATTCGGGGACCCTATCATAATCACCCGGTGTCCCCGGGTCCTCCTGCGTCTCCTCTTGCCGGCCGGCTTCTTCCTCGGCAAAGAAAATGGCGGGCGCATGCGCAGTGCGCCCGCCATCTGCTGCCATCTGCCGGCCGGCAGGAGAGACGAGTTGGGGCTAAAATTAGGGTTAGGGTTAGGGTTAGGGCTAGGGCTAGGGCTAGGGCTAGGGCTAGGGTTAGGGTTGGGGCTAAATTTAGGGTTAGGGCTAAATTTAGGGTTAGGGCTAGGGTTAGGGTTAGGCTACTTTCACACTAGCGTTTTTTGGCTTCCATCGCAATGCGTCGTTGGAGAAAAAACGCGTCCTGCAAAAGTGCTTGCAGGATGCGTTTTTTCTCCATTGACTTGCATTAGCGACACATTGCGACGGATTGCCACACGTCGCATCCGTCGTGCGACGGATGCGTCGTGCTTTGGCGGACCGTCAGCACAAAAAAACACTACATGTAACTTTTTTTGTGCGACGTGTCCGCCATTTCCGACCGCGCATGCGCGGCCGGAACTCCGCCCCCGCCTCCCCGCACCTCACAATGGGGCAGCGGATGCGTTGAAAAAACAGCATCCGCTGCACCCGTTGTGCGGCGCTTACGACGCTAGCGTCTGTACGTCGGCCCGACACACTGCGATGGGCCAAGTACGACGCTAGTGTCAAAGTAGCCTTAGGCTTCTTTCACACTTGCATCGGTACGGGGCGGTCGCAATGCATTGGCCCGACGTACCGACGCACGTTGTGAAAATTGTGCACAACGTGGGCAGCGGATGCAGTTTTTCAACGCATCCGCTGCCCAGTCTATGTCCTGGGGAGGAGGGGGCAGAGTTACGGCCACGCATGCGTGGAAATGGCGGACGCGACGTACAAAAAAAAGGTTACATTGAACTTTTTTGTGACGACGGTCCGCCAAAACACAACGGATCCAGTGCACGATGGACGCGACGTGTGGCCATCCGTCGGTAATACAAGTCTATAGGCAAAAAAGGCATCCTGTGGGCACATTTGCAGGATCCGTTTTTTGTTCAAAACGACGGATTGCGACGGATGCCACACAATGCAAGTGTGAAAGTAGCCTTAGGGTTAGGGCTAAAGTTAGGGCAAGGGTTAGGGTTAAATTTAGAGTTAGGGTTGGGGCTAAAGTTAGGGTTAGGGCTAGGGTTGGGGCTAAAATTAGGGTTAGGGCTAGGGTTGGGGCTAAAGTTAGGGTTAGGGTTGGGGCTAAAGTTAGGGTTAGAGTTGGGATTAGGGTTAGGGTTTGGATTAGGGTTGGTATTAGGGTTACGTTTGGGATTAGGGTTGGGATTAGGGTTACGTTTGGGATTAGGGTTGGGATTAGGGTTAGGGTTGGGATTAGGGTTAAGATTAGGGTTGGGATTAGGGTTAGGGGTGTATTGGGATTAGGGTTAGGTTTGAGGTTAGGGCTGAGATTAGGGTTAGGGGTGTGTTGGATTTAGGGTTTTGATTAGGGTTATGGTTAGGGTTGAGATTAGGGCTGTTTTGGGGTTAGGGTTGTGATTATCGTTAGGGTTGTGATTAGGATTATGGATCGTGTTGAGATTAGGGTTAGGGGTGTGTTGGAGTTAGGGTTGGAGTTAGAATTGGGGGATTTCCACTGTTTAGGTACATCAGGGGGTCTCCAAACACGACAGCCAATTTTGCGCTAAAAAAGTCAAATGGTGCTCCCTCCCTTCTGAACTCTGCCGTGCACCCAAACAGTGGTTTACCCCCACATATGGGGCATCAGCGTACTCGGGATAAATTGCACAACAACTTTTGGGGTCCAGTTTCTCCTGTTACCCTTGTGAAAATAAAAACTTGGGGGCTAAAAATATTTTTTTTATTTTCACTACTCTGCATTATAAACTTCTGTGAAGCACTTGAGCATTCAAAGTTCTCACCACATATCTAGATAAGTTCCTTAGGGGGTATAGTTTCCAAAATTTGGTCACTTGTGGGGGGTTTCTACTGTTTAGGTACATTAGGGGCTCTGCAAACGCAACATAACACCCACAGACAATTCTATCAAAGTCTGAATTCCAAAATGGCGCTCCTTCTCTTCCGAGCTCTGCCGTGTGCCCAAACAGTGGTTTACCCCCACATATGGGGTACCAGCATACTCAGGACAAATTGGACATCAACTTTTGGGGTCCAATTTCTCTTGTTACCCTTGCGAAAATAAAAATTTGGGGGCTAAAAAATCTTTTTTGTGGGAAAAAAATATATTTTTTATTTTCACTACTCTGCATTATAAACTTCTGTGAAGCACTTGGGCATTCAAAGTTCTCACCACATATCTAGATAAGTTCCTTGGGGGGTCTAGTTTCCAAAATGGGGTCATTTTTTGGGGGTTTCTACTGTTTAGGTACATCAGGGGCTCTCCAAACGCGACATGGCGTCCGATCTCAATTCCAGTCAATTTTGCATTGAAAAGTCAAATGGCGCTCCTTTGCTTCCAAGCTCAGCCATGCGCCCAAACAGTGGTTTACAACCACATATGGGGTGTCCGCGTACTCAGGACAAATTGTACAACAACTTAAGGGGTCCATCTTCTCCTGTTACCCTTGGTAAAATAAAAATTTGGAGGCAAAAAATCATTTTTGTAGAAAAAATGCGATTTTTTTATTTTCACGGCTCTACGTTATAAACTTCTGTGAAGCACCTGGGGGTTTAAAGTGCTCACCACACATCTAGATAAGTTCCTTATGGGGTCTAGTTTCCAAAATGGTGTCATTTGTGGGGGGTTTCCACTGTTTAGGCACAACAGGGGCTCTCCAAACGTGACATGGCGTCCGATCTCAATTCCAGCCAATTCTACATTGAAAAAGTAAAACGACACTCCTTCTCTTCCAAGCTCTGCGGTGCGCTCAAACAGTGGTTTACCCACACATATGGGGTATCGACGTACTCAGGAGAAATTGCACAAAAACGTTTGTGGTCTAATTTCTCCTGTTACCCTTGTGAAAATAAAAATTTGGGGGCAAAAAGATCATTTTTGTAGAAAAAATGCGATTTTTTTATTTTCACGGCTCTACGTTATAAACTTCTGTGAAGCACCTGGGGGTTTAAAGTGCTCATCACACATCTAGATAAGTTCCTTATGGGGTCTAGTTTCCAAAATGGTGTCATTTGTGGGGGGTTTCCACTGTTTAGGCACAACAGGGGCTCTCCAAACGTGACATGGCGTCCGATCTCAATTCCAGCCAATTCTACATTGAAAAAGTAAAACGACACTCCTTCTCTTCCAAGCTCTGCGGTGCGCCCAAACAGTGGTTTACCCACACATATGGGGTATCGATGTACTCAGGAGAAATTGCACAAAAACGTTTGTGGTCTAATTTCTCCTGTTACCCTTGTGAAAATAAAAATTTTGGGGCAAAAATATCATTTTTGTAGAAAAAATGCAATTTTTTATTTTCACGGCGTGAGCTCCTACGCAATTTTCTTCACCAGAGAAGGAAAGCCAGTGACTGAAGACAGATATTAATAGCCCAGAGAGGGACCTTAGTTATTGGCCCATCCTGGCTAAAAATATCTGCCCCCAGCCAGCCCAGAAAAGGCGCATCTGTAAGATGCGCCTATTCCGGCACTTAGCCTCTCTCTTCCCACTGCTTGTAGCGGTGGCATATGGGGTAATAAGGGGTTAATATCACCTTGCTATTGTAAGGTGACATTAAGACTTGTTAATAATGGAGAGGTGTCAATAAGACACCTCTCCATTATTAATCCAATAGTATGAATGGGATACAAAAATACACACACATTAAGAATAAAATCTTTGAATGAAATAATTAAACACACAGGTTTTCCATCTTTATTACACTCTCAATCCAAGCAAAGCCCTCATTCTTCTATAAAAATTCCAAAATAAAAAAAGCAACAATATCCCATACCTGTCCGCCGTACAGTCAAGTCCCATGCTGCAATCCATCTCAAGGGGTCAATTAGACTATGACCGGGAGCCATGCTAATGCTACCGGCTGGGCTCTAAACCAAGGAGGAATGAATGAAAAGCTACCTGCGCAGCCTCCCCGCCTGACCAGACATGAACTCATTAGCGTGGGAAAGTTTCTGAACATTTCCCCACTCTGTCAGTTCACCGCATCAGGCCGGTTTCACACGTCAGTGGCTCCGGTACGTGAGGTGACAGTTTCCTCACGTACCGGAGACACTGACACACGTAGACCCATAAAAATCAATGCATCTGTGCAGATGTCATTGATTTTTTGCGGACCGTGTCTCCGTGTGCCAAACACGGAGACATGTCAGTGTTCGTGGGAGCGCACGTTTTACACGGACCCAATAGAGTCAATGGGTCCGCGTAAAACACGCACCTCACACGGACATTCTCCGTCTGGGGTCCGTGTGCGTGCAGGAGACAGCGCTACAGTAAGCGCTGTCCCCCCCACATGGTGCTGAAGCCGGTATTCATATCTTCCCTGTAGCAGCGTTTGCTATAGAGAAAATATGAAGAATAGTGTTAAAAATAAAGATTTAGGTGTCCGCCGCCCTCCCACCCCCTGTGCGCCCCCCCGCTGGTCAGAAAATACTTATCCGGGTCCCCCGTCGGCTGTCGCTCCTTCCTGGTCTGGCCGCGCCTCCTACTGTATGCGGTCACGTGGGGCCGATCAATTACAATCATGAATAGTCGGCTCCGCCCCTATGGGAGGTGGAGCCACATATTCATGACTGTAAATGATCGGGCCCACGTGACCGCATGCAGGAGAAGCCGCGGCAAGACCAAGAAGGAGCGACAGCCGACGGGGGACCCGGGTAAGTATTTTCTGACCAGCGGGGGGGCGCACAGGGGGTGGGGGGGCGGCGGACACCTAAATCTTTATTTTTAACACTATTCTTCATATTTTCTCTGCAGCAAACGCTACTGCAGAGAGGATATGAATCGCAGCTTCAGCACCATGCAGAGTGGGTACCACACGCTCCGTGTGGTACCCACTCGCCATACGGGCGGCACACGTGTGCCGCAGGTATGGCCTCCGTGAGTTCCCAGGCACACGGACACGGATAACTCCGGTACCGATTTATTCCAGTACCGGAATTATCTGGACGTGTGGGACAGCCCTCAGGCGGGGAGTCTGCGCAGCCTAAGTGATGTCAGCGGTAGTTGGCCCCGCCTGACCTGAGGTGAACTTGAATAGTAATAATAATAATAATAGCAATAATAGCAATCGCCAGGAAAAGTATTAAAAAAAATAAGAAACAAAAATTAAAGGAAAAAACTGGAATAAAAAGAGCTTGCACAAGTTTCCAATGCCTGAAAGAAAACACACCACCATCAGATGCAATTTGAATACAGATCTCTTGGCAAACATAAGGATGTTTAATTTTAGTAGAGCAGTTTTACAATACGTGTGCGAGTTGAAGAAAATGATAGTTTTGATTTCTATCAGATTAAGCTGTTTTTCAAAACTTAAGCATGTGAGCTACAATTATGCCAGTAAAATACCATACAGGGAAATAGCAGGAAAGTGTTTTCAAAATAAATAATTTACAATTTTATCCAGTTGATAGCACATGATAGTTTGGGATAGAGGACCCCTGCAGTGACAGAATATCTGCCTGCTTCCTGCGAGAACAATAATGTGAACAATAAAAAGTTAAACCGAGTCTTGCATGTTCTGACATCAAGTTTAATGGTATAAAAGAGAACAGCTTTTGGATAGAATGGGTGTAATAAAACATCTTCATAACAGATGGAGCTATATTGGGTTGTAGATTGCCTATTTTCCATGGGAACTGAATTGGCAAAAATAAAAGTAATAATACACCTGCATTCAAACTATAAAGTAAATTTCTTACATTAAAAATGTCTTTTAATTGGTAAAAACAACCTCTCGTAACTAATCTCTGCATTATTTCTTCAGTTTTAAGCAACTTGTGTATTTCCAGGTATTAAAATGTTCCCTGCTCGTATTTTATACCTCAGCGTAATAAAAATAATGTGGTAAACAAATGAACTGTGGCTGAAAAAAAGCAAATAAAGCTCTGAATATTGTAAATGAGGCTGTTTCTGTCTTTCTTGTACAAGTAATGTGCAATAAAAAAAACATATTGTGGTATCATGTTAGTCAGAAAATCGATGTAAATACTTTTATGCCAAAAAGGAGAAAGGTATTCTAATAGTGATACTTTTATTGACTAATCATTAAAATTATATTTGCAGCTTTAATAGTACAGAGGCTCCTTCTTCAGGATATTTACAAATGAATTACTGAGCCAAGTGCAGAATATTTAAGACATTTGAACATAAAGTTGATGGGGTGATGCCTCCTAAAGGTAAGCCAAGGGTTTTCTTTTACAAATGAAGAGGTGGTGGGAGTGATGGTTTAGAATTTTGGTAATCTGGAGTCTGTCTGTCAGAAGTATGAAGTGTATAGTTAGTCATAAAGTGTTAGAATGAATCTGACTGTCTTCAACATCCTTATCAGCTTGAATTTGCAGATTTTTCTCTCTCTGTCCTCCTTAAATCGACTTTTCAGTATTAAGGCCGGTTTCACACTAGCGTTTGTGTCCGCAGCATAGGGCTGCATACTTCTTTCCTTCAGATCTGCATGCATCTGCATCTGTCAAACGTACCTATATTTAACATTGTGTACGCAGGGACATGCGTGGACATTAGTGATGAGCGAATACACTCGTTACTCGAGATTTCTCGAGCATGCTAGGGAGTCCTCCGAGTATTTTTTAGTGCTCGGAGTTTTAGTTTTTAGCACCGCAGCTGAATGATTTACATCTGTTAGCCAGCTTAAGTACATGTGGGGATTTCCTAGCAACCAGGCAACCCCCACATGTACTTATGCTGGCTATCAGATGTAAATCATTCAGCTGCGGCAAGAAAAACTAAATCTCGGAGCACTAAAAAATACTCGGAGGACCCCCGAGCGTGCTCGAGAAATCTCGAGTAACGAGTATATTCGCTCATCACTAGTGGACATGCGTTGTATGCGGATGCGTCCTCGTGTTTCCTTTTGATGTGCCTGCCAAACGCAGCATGTGATATGTTGTAGTGGTATTTTTTGTGGTACACCATGAATATATATTATTAATGACATGGAAAAATAAAAATTCAAATTTTATGCAAGCAACTTTTCCCCGCTGGATCGTTTCTTCATTGATTTGCACTGGACCAGCTGCTTGACTTTTTTCCGTGCGGGATCAGATGTGTAGCAGCTCAGAACCAGGTGAGCTGACTTTTTCTTATACATTTTTTTATTGTTACAGGGGAATGTGACCATCTCTTATAGTGATGAGAGGACACTTCTGTCAAGGAGATTCTTTATGTTAGGGGACTGTTTGCAGGAAAGAAGTGGTAGTTCTGAAAATATTCCTGTCAGTCTGTGGTCCCTGTGAAATATGGGATGAAGATCAGTACCAATTTTTTTTAAGATGCTCATGTGGGTGTTGTATGTGACTACAAGAGGCACTCTGTTGTTATCCTCCCTCTGTTTATAGTCCAGGAGACTGCTTTTTGGGATTCTTGTGTCTCTGTTCATCTATTACCAGTTGATGTTATCCTTGTTGTAAGTATATATTTGTCACGGGGAGACTAGGTGGGCGAAAGCTAATAACCCGGGCCCCTGCAATTTCCCTCAGACTAGGGAAATACTGACTGGCCCTCTACCTGAAGTTTACACTGATGGTGTGCATGTCCAGGCCTCGAACCTCACCCTGCCTCCTGATTCAACCCTGAGCTGGAAACCTCCGCCCTCCACCCAGTGAATGCAATACACCAATTCCCACAGTTAGCACAGACAAGGATAAAGGAAAATATACACCACACTGCAGTCACTCAGGAATACACTATAAATGTGCAGGGCAAAATAAACACAAATATAGGAAGGAGTAAATAAGACAAGGGAAAATGCACCATCAGCAACGATTCACCAACAACCAGCTCTTCACTCCAGACCAAGATAACAAATGCGCAAGACAGAAGCTATAATCGGCGACGCCCAATGATCAGGAGAACTATTTAAAGGCAATGGGCATGGCCCAGCTTCCAATCCGAGGATAAGGTAAATTAACCCCGGAACAGCTAGATAAAATCTAGCCGACGCCAATGAGCAAATAGTGGTCAAAAGCGGAATTACCGCTGTCTGTCGGACGACCTGGTCTGAACAGTGTCTGACATGACAGTACCCCACCTTCTACGAGGGACCCCAGGGCCCTCACAGCTTATAGGACCCGGCTTGTCTGGATGGCAACAATGAAAAGACCTGACCAGCCGATCCGCATGAATGTCTGAGGCTGGTACCCAGGACCTCTCCTCAGGCCCATAACCATGCCAGTGTACCAAGTACTGTAAAGTGCGGTGCACAACACGAGAGTCAACCACCTTGGAGACTTCAAATTCCAGGTTAACATCCACCAAGACTGGAGGTGGCATAGGCGCCATGTCCACAGAACCCACCACCTTCTTCAGAAGAGACCTGTGGAACACGTTGTGTATCTTATACACCGCAGGGAGCTCCAGTCGGTACGCTACTGGGTTAATGACGGCGGAGACCCTAAATGGACCAATAAACCGTGGACCCAATTTAAGGGACGGAATCTTGAGTCTTATGTTTTTTGTGGATAACAACACCCAGTCATCCACACTCAGGTCCGGACCTGGCACACGCCTACTGTCAGTCACATGTTTGTACCTAGCACCCACACTCAACAGGCGCTGTTTAACTCTCCTCCAGACTGATGACAATTGTGCTCCTAACTGGTCCTCCTCTGGAACGCCGGAAGAGCCCCTCTGACTCAAAGTACAAAATTGAGGATGTAGCCCGTAAACACAAAAAAACGGAGACTCCCCAGATGACTCCTGGCGGTGATTATTGATGGCAAACTCAGCCAAAGGAAGGAACGTAGACCACTCCTCCTGATTATCAGAGACAAAGCAGCATAAGTACTGTTCCAAATTTTGGTTCATACGCTCAGTCTGACCATTTGACTGAGGATGAAACGCCGAAGAATGAGACAACTTGATCCCCAGCCGTGAGCAAAATGCGTTCCAAAATTTTGCCACAAACTGAGACCCCCTATCAGACACGATGTCAGACGGAACCCCATGAAGTCTGACCACCTCCTGCACAAATACCTGAGCCAGAGACTTAGCATTAGGCAACGAAGGCAAAGACACAAAGTGCGACATTTTTGAGAACCGATCAACAATCACCAAGATGACCGTGTTCCCAGCTGATGAGGGCAAATCAGTGATGAAATCCATGGAGATTTCCGTCCATGGCTTTCTAGGTACCTCAAGAGGAAGTAGCATTCCAACAGGATGGGAGCGGGGCGTCTTAGCCCTAGCGCACGTGGTACAAGCTGACACGTATGAGACCACGTCCTGTTGGATCTTGGGCCACCAAAACCGACGTGACACCAACTCCAAGGTACCTCTGTTATGATCTGGTGACCTTGGAGCCGCATGAAACTTTCTCTGGAGTCGGTGGAACCTGTACTGACCGCAAATCCTGAACTAACACCGCAACTAGAAGTAGCCGTGGGGTGTGCCTAACAAACCCTAGACACCTCGACACAGCCGGAAGACTAAATACCCCTATAGATGGAAACAGGAATGCTACCTTGCCTCAGAGCAGACCCCCAAAGGATAGGCAGCCCCCCACGAATAATGACTGTGAGTAGGAGAAGAATAGACACACGCAGGTAGAAAACAGGATTTAGCAAAAGAGGCCACTCTAGCTAAATAGGAAAGGATAAGACAGATTACTAGGCGGTCAGTATTAAAACCCTCCCAAAAATATCCACAGCAGATAATACAAAAAGTTCCAAAATCTAACTAAAGACATGGAATGTATATCTGCCACTCCAGAGAATCCAACAAGACTGAGAAAATACTGACACAATCTAAGCTGGACAAGAAAACACAAAGAATAGCACTGAATTGTAAAGCACATAGCATGTGTGCCACAGGAAAAAAAAAACAGACACTTATCTTTGCTGATTTGGCAGAAAGGCAGGAGGAACCAAGCAGAGGTCCAACACCTCCCAACAACAATTGACAACTGGCAAGGACTAATGAATCCTGCACGCCTAAATACCCCAGTCAGAACTGCAATCAGCAGATACACCTGACCAGGACTGCAACTCAGGGGCAACTGCATTACCACCTTCAACCACAGGAGGGAGCCCAAAAGCATAATTCACAACATACCTCTAACCCCTGGGTGGCCAGCCAGGACAGCATCATGATGCTCCGCCAAAACCTTTAAGCGGAGATGAAGCGGTACAAAAGATTTGTTGATGGGAAGCTCAGATGGTACCTCCTCCTGAGCCTCGGGAATCTCAGTCTCAACCTCGGTAGTGAGAGTCGAAACCACAACACCCTTTTGGAGGATGGGTACTGGATCCTCCCGAGGTTCTCCCCCGGAAAACACCTGGACAGAGCATCTGCCTTAGTGTTTTTAGACCCCGGTCTGTAGGTGACAACAAAATTGAACTGCATGAAAAACAATGCCCAGCGAGCCTGCCTGGGAGACAGACGCTTGGCAGACTCCAAATAAAGCAAATTCTTATGGTCGGTAATAACAGTGACCTGATGAATCGACCCCTCCAAGAAGTGTCGCTATTCCTCAAAGGCCAATTTGATTGCCAACAACTCTCTGTTGCCGATATCGTAGTTACGTTAGGCGGGTAACAGTTTCTTGGAAAAATAGGCGCACGGACGCAAACCGCTCAAGGATGAGCCTTGTGACAGCACCGCCCCCACACCAACCTCAGATGCATCGACTTCCACCACAAAAGGTTTCGATACATCTGGCTGCACCAGAATGGGGGCCGAAACAAACCTGTTCTTAAGAGATTCGAATGCGCACACAGCAGCCTCAGGCCAAACGGAGAAATTGGTACCCTTTTTAGTCATGTCAGTTAGTGGTTTAGCAATGGTGGAAAAATCCTTGATAAATTTCCTATAGTAGTTAGAAAACCCAAGGAACCGCTGAAGTGCTTTCAGGTTATCAGGCCGTTCCCAATGCAACATCGCTTGCACCTTAGCGGCGTCCATTTTGAAACCAGAAGCAGACACAATATAGCCCAAGAAAGGCAACTCCTGTACCGAAAACACACATTTCTCCAGTTTTGCATACAGCTTATGCTCTCTGAGAAGCTGTAACACCTGCCTGACATGATCTAAATGAGTGTCACGGTCACAAGAATATATGAGGATGTCATCAAGGTACACAATAACGAATTTCCCCAAAACATGCGAGAACACATCATTTATGAAATGCTGAAACACTGCAGGTGCGTTTGTCAACCCAAATGGCATCACCAAATTTTCAAAATGACCCTCAGGGGTATTAAAAGCCGTCTTCCACTCATCACCTTGACGGACTCTTATGAGGTTGTACGCCCCCCTGAGGTCAAGCTTGGTAAACCACTTAGCACCTGCCACCTGGTTGAACAAATCCGGTATCAGTGGCATAGGGTATGGATCACGAAACGTAATCTGGTTTAACTCCTGGAAATCCAGACACGGCCGTAGTCCACCATCTTTCTTCTTAACGAAGAAGAACCCTGCAGCCACCGGAGAGGATGAAGGCCTGATGTGCCCTTTGCTCAAACTTTCAGCAATGTAATCCTTTAGCGCTTGTCTCTCCGGACCGGAGATGTTAAACATCCTTGCTTAAGGCAATTTAGCTCCTGGTTTAAACCTGATAGTACAGTCATAGGGATGATGTGGTGGCAACTCTGAACAACCCTTCTCAGAGAACAGATCCACAAAATCCAGAAGTGACTCAGGGACGCTTGAAGTCACAGCAGCAACACATGTGGCCAGGCAATTCTCCTGGCAGAATTCGCTCCACTGAATTATGTCCTGAGTTTTCCAGTCTATCACCGGGTTGTGTGTAGACAACCAAGGAAAACCCAGAACCAATGGTGCTGGAAGACTCTTGAGCACCTTACATGTAACCTGCTCAGAATGAAGAACCCCAATGTGGAGTTTAATCTCAGACACAAACTCAGTAATCTTCCCCTGTGGGAGAGGAGCAGAATTGATGGTGACCACGCAGATAGGATGAGGCAGTTTTTCGATCCTAAAACCAGCAGTGCGCGCAAACTCCTCATCAATGAGATTTGTGGCAGAACCACTATCCACAAAAACAGTGATTGGCAGCTCTCTGCCAGCGACAACAACTTTGGCAGGGAGCATGCACTGAGATACCATCATGAAGGACATACACAAGCTCAGATTGGACTGCTCCACACCCTCTGAGCTTAGGAGTCTTTCCACCGTAGCATTTTTCATTGACAGCAGAGGACAGATATTAATAAAATGACCAGTTTTACCGCAGAAAAAACAGGCAACCTGCTTCCCAAGTACAGGAGCCTGATGCTTAACATGTGATACCCCTGCGATTTGCATAGGTTCCGTGGGCTCACCTGCAGCAACCTCACGTAAACCCAAACCTCCTCCCACAGGTGGCGTCACATGCTCTCCCAGACGCAAACGGCGATCAATGCGGATAACAAGACTCATAGCAGAATCTAGTGAAGTAGGAGTCTCGTACATCAGGAGTGCTTTTTTAACCCTATCAGAAACTCCATGAATAAAATGACTCCGCAGCGGGGAATCATTCCACTGAGTGTTGACCGCCCAGCGGCGAAATTCAGAACAGCAATCCTCTGCTACTCGCTCCCCTTGGCAAATAGTGCGTATCTTAGATTCTGCCAGAGCCATTCTGTCAGGCTCGTCGTAGATGTTTCCAAGTGCAGAAAAAAAACTCTCCACAGAGTCAAATGCAGCAGAATCCGATGGCAAAGAAAACGCCCATGCTTGGGGATCCCCGCTTAATAATGACAACACCAGGCCCACGCGCTGAGCCTCATTACCGGAGGTGGTCGGACGCATCCGAAAATATAGTTTGCAAGCTTCACGAAAAGTAACAAATTTACTGCGTTCTCCAGCAAATTTTTCAGGCAAAGGATACTTAGGTTCAGCAACTTTCTCTGTAACAACGGCTTGCACATTAGATACTGCTAGTCCCTGTTGCTGCACTGCCCCCCTCAACTCAGTGACCTGTAGGAACAGCGCCCTCAACTGGCGGTTTATGGAAATCATGGGATCCATGGAAATAATGTTGGCCGATTATAATGTCACGGGGAGACTAGGTGGGCGAGAGCTAATAACCCGGGCCCCTGCAATTTCCTTCAGACTAGGGAAATACTGACTGGCCCTCTACCTGAAGTTTACACTGATGGTGTGCATGTCCAGGCCTCGAACCTCACCCTGCCTCCTTATTCAACCCTGAGCTGGAAACCTCCGCCCTCCACCCAGTGAATGCAATACACAAATTCCCTCAGTTAGCACAGACAAGGATAAAGGAAAATATACACCACACTGCAGTCACTCAGGAATACACTATAAATGTGCAAGGCAAAATAAACACAAATATAGGAAGGAGTAAATAAGACAAGGGAAAATATACCACCAGCAACGATTCACCAACAACTAGCTCTTCACTCCAGACCGAGATAACAAATGCGCAAGACAGAAGCTATAATCGGCGACGCCAAATGATCAGAACTATTTAAAGGCAATGGGCATGGCCCAGCTTCCAATCCGAGGATAAGGTAAATTAACCCCGGAACAGCTAGATAAAATCTAGCCGACGCCAATGAGCAAATAGTGGTCAAAAGCGGAATTACCGCTGTCTGTCGGACGACCTGGTCTGAACAGTGTCCGACATGACAATATTCCTTAGTGATAGCATGTGTAATTTTCTTTCTTCAGATCTGAATGTATTGCAAACTTTGACTATAGATGATAGATTTGCTTGTGTGTCTCCGATAAAAACTGTTCCATCTAATTTACTGTATGCCAGGCGCCCTGAGGGTTTATGGTAAATTGATGTTTGTATGGCAATGTCTTTGATGTGTATGGTCATACCCAGAAAATGTATTTGAGACTTTGAGAAGTTGAGGGTGAGATTAATGATTGGGTGGAACTTGTTGAAGACATCGTGGAAGGTAAGCAGAAAATCTTTTGAGCCAGTCCTGATGGTTAGCAGATAGTACATGTAGTGGAAGTATGCTGAAGGTTTAACAGAACAAGATGATAAAAACTACGATGCTAGATTAGCCATAAATAGGAAAGCATATTGTGGTGACATTTTGCTACCCATGGCAATACCCATACACTGCAGGTATAAATAGTTTCCAAAGGAAAAATAATTGGACCCAGTGCTAGGAGTTTGCTGAGAATGTCTCTGGTGTCCTGGATATAATTGGGTGTGAGCCTCACCAAGGGTTTTAGAATGTTCTCCACACAGCCTGAGATTTTCTATTTAATGTCCCAGTACAATGTACAATGTAAGTACAATATACTGTATATCATAGAATGGTAGAATTGGAAGGGACCTCCTGGGTCATCTGGTCCAACCCCCTGCTCAAAGAAGGATTCACTAAATCATTCCAGACAGATGTCTGTCAAGCCTCTGTTTGAATAAGTGCATAACATGTATCTGTTTGCCAAATTTTGCAAAACAGTGGAAATAATTTTTATAATGTGGCTATCAGTAGTGTTGAGTGATACCTTCCGATACTCAAAGGTATCGGTATCGGATGGTATCGGCCGATATCCAAAAAATATCGGATATCGCCGATACCGATACCCGATACCAATGCAAGTCAATGGGACACAAGTATCGGAAGGTATCCTGGATGGTTCCTAGGGTCTGAAGGAGAGGAAACTCTCCTTTAGGCCCTGGGATCCATATTCATGTAAAAAATAAAGAATTAAAATAAAAAATATGGATATACTCACCCGTCCGGCGGCCCCTGGATCTTACCGATGTAACCGGCAGCCTCCATTCCTAAGAATGAGGAGTTTAGGACCCTCGATGACGTCGCAGCTTGTGATTGTTCGCGTGACCACTCATGTGACCACTCACGCGACCAATCACAAGCTGCGACGTCATCGCAGGTCCTAAACTCCTCATTCTTAGGAACGGAGGCTGCCGGTTACATCGGTAAGGTCCAGGGGCCGCCGGACGGGTGAGTATATCCATATTTTTTATTTTAATTCTTTATTTTTTACAAGAATATGGATCCCAGGGCCTGAAGGAGAGTCTCCTCTCCTCCAGACCCTGGGAACCATACACTGGGAACTTCCGATTCCGATTTCCGATATCACAAAAATATCGGAACTCGGTATCGGAATTCCGATACAGCAAATATCGGCGGCCGATACCCGATACTTGCAGTATCGGAATGCTGAACACTAGCTATCAGTTTAAAGTAAATACGTCAATAATGTATATGAGAAAATTAGACTTCATACTAGATCTTAAAAGAAAAGAAGGATCTTCTCTATTTTAGGAAAGAAAGAGGTTTTGGAAGGGTATTTGGCTGCTCCTTTTCTCATGCTTTATTGCATATTGTAACAACATTAGAAGAACATCAGGATGATCCTACTCTTCAAGCATGTAGAAAATAAAATGAGGCATTGAATGGAACAGGTACTGACTAGTGTTGAGTAGTGTTGAGCGATACCTTCCGATATCGGAAAGTATCGGTATCGGATTGGATCGGCCGATACCGGCAAAATATCGGATCTCGCCGATACCGATACCCGATACCAATGCAAGCCAATGGGACAAAAATATCGGAATTAAAATAAAAAATATGGATATACTCACCCGTCCGGCGGCCCCTGGACCTTACCGATGTAACCGGCAGCCTCCGTTCCTAAGAATGAGGAGTTTAGGACCCTCGATGACGTCGCAGCTTGTGATTGTTCGCGTGACCGCTCATGTGACCGCTCACGCGACCAATCACAAGCTGCGATGTCATCGCAGGTCCTAAACTCCTCATTCTTAGGAACGGAGGCTGCCGGTTACATCGGTAAGGTCCAGGGGCCGCCGGACGGGTGAGTATATCCATATTTTTTATTTTAATTCTTTATTTTTTACAAGAATATGGATCCCAGGGCCTGAAGGAGAGTCTCCTCTCCTCCAGACCCTGGGAACCATACACTGGGAACTTCCGATTCCGATTTCCGATATCACAAAAATATCGGAACTCGGTATCGGAATTCCGATACAGCAAATATCGGCGGCCGATACCCGATGCTTGCGGTATCGGAATGCTCAACACTAGCTATCAGTTTAAATTAAATACGTCAATAATGTATATTTGAAAATTAGACTTCATACTAGATCTTAAAAGAAAAGAAGGCTCTTCTCTATTTTAGGAAAGAAAGAGGTTTTGGAAGGGTATTTGGCTGCTCCTTTTCTCATGCTTTATTGCATATTGTAACAACATTAGAAGAACATCAGGATGATCCTACTCTTTAAGCATGTAGAAAATAAAATGAGGCATTGAATGGAACAGGTACTGACTAGTGTTGAGTAGTGTTGAGCGATACCTTCCGATATCGGAAAGTATCGGTATAGGATTAGATCGGCCGATACCGGCAAAATATCGGATCTCGCCGATACCGATACCCGATACCAATGCAAGCCAATGGGACAAAAATATCGGAATTAAAATATAACCTTTTCTTTCCTTGTAGGTTCATTTTACATGAAGGAAAACAACTAAGAATAATGTAGCATGTATTGGGGGAGGAGGTGGCGGAGACATTAAAGGCATAGAGGTTTAGCCCAATCAAATAGAATAGCAGGAATTTTTTTCTTTTTTTTTTAAGATGTTCGGAGTTACAAAGATATTGGCTATGTTAAGATTTTTTTTATTTTGTCAGATATTGATGTTTCACTACTTCCACGCCCTTCACCTTTTTATAACTTCTCCCACACTTTCTTCTTCATCATCATCAGCATCTTTGACATCAACTTCTTCTTCACCTTATTCATCTTCTTCTTCATCTTCTACCTATTATTTTTTTTTTGTTACATTCTAAATATTCTTTTTATTCAACTATTATTCTTCTTCATATTCTACTTCTTCATCATATTCTTATTTGTGACAGGCATTCCTGTAGTTATCTATAAAAGTTTGAAGATTACACATTCCGTTCTGCTTGTCACAAAAGAGTTACATTTGTCCGCGTTCAGTTTGGCCAGCAGAATCAGGCTTTATCCAGGGGCACCACGAGGAGGAACGGACTCACCCCCATACACTGCTTAGTCTTCTTCTGCTTATAATTTAGATAATATCTTTTGCTCTGATATTTAGTGTTATGCTTATTGTTCTTCTGCTCTTTGTTCTGCAGCCTCTTGTTCTTCTGCTTCTCGGTCTTCCATGTCGTCGTCTCCAGGGTCGTCGTCTCCGGGGTCGTCGTCGTCGTCGTCGTCATCGGGGTGGTCTTCAGGGTCATCGTCTCCAAGGTCGTCGTCATCACAGTGGTTGTCGTCTCTGGTGTCGTCGTCATCTTAGGGGTGGTCTTCCGGGTCCTCGTCTTTAGGGTCTTGAACTTGGAAATGTAGCAGAAGGTACAAGAAGGCTGAGAAAATGCCGAGAACCAGCTGATGGAACTGGAACTCGGATGGCTACCCAAAGGTCCAAGAGCCAATGGAACTACCAAGGACCAGCTGACGTTACTGGAACCCGGTTACTAAGCAGGAGGTACCCGTGCCAGAAAGCACTACCAAGGACCACCTGACGTTGGTGGAACTCGGATACCCAGAAGGAGGCACCTAAGCCAAAGGCTCTGCCTGGAACCAGCTGACAGTACTGGAACCAGGATGTGGAGCAGAAGCTACAAGAGCAAAAGACACTGCCGAGAACCAGCTGATGGTACTGGAACCCGGATGGGTAGCTGAAGGTTCAAGAGCCAATGGAACTACCTAGGACCAGCTGACGATACTGGAACCCGGTTACTAAGCAGGAGGTACCAGTGCCTGAAAGCACTACCAAGGACCACCTGACGTTGGTGGAACTTGGATACCCAGAAGGAGGCACCTAAGCCAAAGGCTCTACCTGGAACCAGCTGACAGTACTGGAACCAGGATGGGGACCTATTCAAGATTGTCTTCCTAGAGCCCCAACTAGCGGTGTTGGAGCAAAGGGTCAGCAGGGGGAGCAGAGGAGCAGAGTGTAGGCCGAAGCCTGCACTGGCGGCAGCTTTGTGTCTGCGTGGCGATTGCAGGACACGTTGCCGGCTACACAGCAGGGGAACAGCTGGCGTTGCTGAACCCCACTGACACATTGGCGGGTGTTTTTCTCTGTGCAGCCAGCACTTCCGGGTACCAACTGGCGGTGTTAGAGACCAGGGTCTGCAGGAGGAGCAGAGTGTAGGCCGAAGCCTAATTGAACCAATTTTAAAGGTAACCTTTAACCCCCCTCAGGTGTTACAAACTAGAAGAGCCACCTTGTGCAGCAGTAATGCTGCACAAGTCAAAGGTTGCTCTTTTAATTTTGTTCCTTGCACACGCTGAATGATACACGTTTAAAATTTAGCCCCTTATACAGTCAAACTGTCTTGGATGCGTGACTTTCCTTTTTAATGAGACGCAGCACAGCTGTCAAAACTACCACCTTGGTGCTGGGCGCAGCCTCCTGAGCATTGCATTTTGCTGTACAGGACTCTGCGCTGTTGTGTTATCCCTTGGCCCTGCGCTGTTAGCGCTGCCCATCTTCTGACATCATTTCATGTCGGCCAGTGCGGTTCGCGATGCCCATGAATCCCAGCCCCGCAGTGTCTTTTCATTAATTCACACTGCGGGGCTGTGATTCATGGCCTTGCGCAGTAAATATGTTCGCCTCTCACTCATGTCCTTACACCTGCTTCAGACTGTGCACGTCAGATGATCCCTTATCTCATGCCACTGCCATGAAGCCGCACAGTCTGAAGAAGACAGAAGGAGATGAATGACAGGCGAACATATGCACTGCTCATGCCCATCAATCACACCCTCGCAGTCAAAATAAATAAGACACCGAGGGGCGTTGTGTCGGGCAGAGCGGCCGCAGAGGCGCAGCCAGCCAACCAATGATGTCAGAAGATGGGCAGCGCTACCAAGGGGGTTGCTGCGTGTCATTACAAAGGAAAGTCACACCTCAGGGACGGTTTAATGGTCTCAGGGGACCCATTTTATACGTGTTGAGTTCGACGTGTGCAAGGAGAATAACTTAATGAGCCACCTTGTACAAATGCAGCATTACTGCTGTACAAGGTGGCTGTTGTACATACAAACGCCTGGGGGGGACAGGTTCCCTTCAATTTCAGTTGTTGTGTCTGCGTGGCGTTTGCAGGACACGATGCCGGCTACACAGCAGGGAAACAGCTGACGTTACTGAACCCCACTGACACATTGGCTGGTGTTTTTCTCTGTGCAGCCAGCAGTTCTGGGCACCAACTGGCGGTGTTAGAGCCCAGGGACAGTAGGAGGAGAGGAAGCAGAGTGTAGGACGAAGCCTGCACTGGAGGCAGTTTTAGAACTGTTGTGTCTGCGTTGCGTTTACAGGACACGATGCCGGCTACACAGCGGGGGAACAGCTGGCATTGCTGAACCCCTCTGACACATTGGCGGGTGTTTTTCTCTGTGCAGCCAGCAGTTCTGGGCACCAACTGGTGGTGTTAGATCCCAGGGTCAGCAGGAGGAGCAGAGGAGCAGAGTGTAGGCCGAAGCCTGCACTGGCGGCAGCTTTGTGTCTGCGTGGCGTTTGCAGGACACGTTGCCGGCTACACAGCAGGAATACAGCTGGTGTTGCTGAACCCCACTGACACATTAGCGGGTGTTTTTCTCTGTGCAGCCAGCACTTCCGGGTACCAACTGGCGGTGTTAGAGCCCAGGGTCTGCAGAAGGAGCAGAGTGTAGGCCAAAGCCTAATTGAACCAATTTTAAAGGTAACCTTTAACCCCCCCTCAGGTGTTACAAACTAGAAGAGCCACCTTGTGCAGCAGTAATGCTGCACAAGTCAAAGGTTGCTCTTTTAATTTTGTTCCTTGCACACGCTGAATGAAACACGTTTAAAATTTAGCCCCTTATACAGTCAAACTGTCTTGGAGGCGTGACTTTCCTTCTTAATGAGACGCAGCACAGCTGTCAAAACTACCACCTTGGTGCTGGGTGCAGCCTCCTGAGCGTCGCATTTTGCTGTACAGGACTCTGCGCTGTTGTGTTATCCCTTGGCCCTGCATTGTTAGCGCTGCCCATCTTCTGACATCATTTCATGTCGGCCGGTGCGGTTCGCGATGCCCATGAATCCCAGCCCTGCAGTGTCTTTTCATTAATTCACACTGCGGGGCTGTGATTCATGGCCTTGCGCAGTAAATATGTTCGCCTCTCACTCATGTCCTTACACCTGCTTCAGACTGTGCACGTCAGCTGATCCCTTATCGCATGCCACGGCCATGAAGCCGCACAGTCTGAAGAAGGCGGAAGGAGATGAGTGACAGGCGAACATATGCACTGCTCATGCCCATCAATCACACCCTCGCAGTCAAAATAAATAAGACACCGAGGGGCGTTGTGTAGGGCAGGGCGGCCACATAGGTGCAGCCAGCCAACCAATGATGTCAGAAGACGGGCAGCGCTACCAAGGGGGTTGCTGCATGTCATTACAAAAGAAAGTCACACCTCAGGGACGGCTTAATGGTCTCAGGGGACCCATTTTATACGTGTTGAGTTCGATGTGTGCAAGGAGAATAACTTAATGAACCACCTTGTACAAATGCAGCATTACTGCTGTACAAGGTGGCTGTTATACATACAAACGCCTGGGGGGGGGACAGGTTCCCTTCAATTTCATTTGTTGTGTCTGCGTGGCGTTTGCAGGACATGATGCCGGCTACACAGCAGGGAAACAGCTGACGTTACTGAACCCCACTGACACATTGGCTGGTGTTTTGCTCTGTGAAGCCAGCAGTTCCGGGCACCAACTGGCGGTGTTAGAGCCCAGGGTCAGCAGGAGGAGCAGAGGAGCAGAGTGTAGGCCGAAGACTGCACTGGTGGCAGCTTTGTGTCTGTGTGGCGTTTGCAGGACACGTTGCCAGCTACACAGCGGGGGAACAGCTGACATTGCTGAATCCCTCTGACACATTGGCGGGTGTTTTTCTCTGTGCAGCCAGCACTTCCGGGCACCAACTGGTGGTGTTAGAGCCCAGGGTCTGCAGGAGGAGCAGAGTGTAGGCCGAAGCCTAATTGAACCAATTTTACAGGTAACCTTTAACCCCCCCTCAGGTGTTACAAACTAGAAGAGCCACCTTGTGCAGCAGTAATGCTGAACAAGTCAAAGGTTGCTCTTTTAATTTTGTTCCTTGCACACGCTGAATGAAACACGTTTTAAATTTAGCCCCTTATACAGTCAAACTGTCTTGGAGGCGTGACTTTTCTTCTTAATGAGACGCAGCACAGCTGTCAAAACTACCACCTTGGTGCTGGGCGCAGCCTCCTGAGCATCGCATTTTGCTGTACAGGAGTCTGCGCTGTTGTGTTATCCCTTGGCCCTGCGCTGTTAGCGCTGCCGGTCTTCTGACATCATTTCATGTCGGCCGGTGCGGTTCGCAATGCCCATGAATCCCAGCCCCGCAGTGTCTTTTCATTAATTCACACTGCGGGGCTGTGATTCATGGCCTTGCGCAGTAAATATGTTCGCCTCTCACTCATGTCCTTACACCTGCTTCAGACGGTGCGGCGTCAGCTGATCCCTTATGGCATGCCACGGCCATGAAGCCGCACAGTCTGAAGAAGGCGGAAGGAGATCAGTGACAGGCGAACATATGCACTGCTCATGCTCATCAATCACACCCTCGCAGTCAAAATAAATAAGACACCGAGTGGCGTTGTGTCGGGCAGGGCGGCCGCAGAGGCACAGCAAGCCAACCAATGATGTCAGAAGATGGGCAGCGCTACCAAGGGGGTTGCTGCGTGTCATTACAAAGGAAAGTCACACCTCAGGGACGGTTTAATGGTCTCAGGGGACCCATTTTATACGTGTTGAGTTTGACGTGTGCAAGGAGAATAACTTAATGAGTCACCTTGTACAAATGCAGCATTACTGCTGTACAAGGTGGCTGTTATACATACAAACACCTGGGGGGGACAGGTTCCCTTCAATTTCAGTTGTTGTGTCTGCGAGGCGTTTGCAGGACACGAAGCCGGCTACACAGCAGGGGAACAGCTGGCGTTACTGAACCCCACTGACACATTGGCTGGTGTTTTTCTCTGTGCAGCCAGCAGTTCCGGGCACCAACTGGCGGTGTTAGAGCCCAGGGACAGCAGGAGGAGAGGGAGCAGAGTGTAGGCAGAAGCCTGCACTGGAGGCAGTTTTAGGTCTGCTATGTCTACGTGGCGTTTGCAGGACACGATGCCGGCTACACAGCGGGGGAACAGCTGGCGTTGCTGAACCCCTCTGACACATTGGCGGGTGTTTTTCTCTGTGCAGCCAGCAGTTCCGGGCACAAACTGGTGGTGTTAGAGCCCAGGGTCTGCAGGAGGAGCAGAGTGTAAGCCGAAGCCTAATTGAACCAATTTTAAAGGTAACCTTTAACCCCCCCTCAGGTGTTGCAAACTAGAAGAGCCACCTTGTGCAGCAGTAATGCTGCACAAGTCAAAGGTTGCTCTTTTAATTTTGTTCCTTGCACACGCTGAATGAAACACGTTTAAAATTTAGTCCCTTATACAGTCAAACTGTCTTGGAGGCGTGACTTTCCTTCTTAATGAGACGCAGCACAGCTGTCAAAACTACCACCTTGGTGCTGGGCGCAGCCTCCTGAGCGTTGCATTTTGCTGTACAGGAGTCTGCGCTGTTGTGTTATCCCTTGGCCCTGCGCTGTTAGCACTGCCCGTCTTCTGACATCATTTCACGTCGGCCGGTGCGGTTCGCGATGCCCATGAATCCCAGCCCCGCAGTGTCTTTTCATTAATTCACATTGCGGGGCTGTGATTCATGGCCTTGCGCAGTAAATATGTTCGCCTCTCACTCATGTCCTTACACCTGCTTCAGACTGTGCACGTCAGATGATCCCTTATCGCATGCCACTGCCATGAAGCCGCACAGTCTGAAGAAGACAGAAGGAGATGAACGACAGGCGAACATATGCACTGCTCATGCCCATCAATCACACCCTCGCAGTCAAAATAAATAAGACACCGAGGGGCGTTGTGTCGGGCAGAGCGGCCGCAGAGGCGCAGCCAGCCAACCAATGATGTCAGAAGATGGGCAGCGCTACCAAGGGGGTTGCTGCGTGTCATTACAAAGGAAAGTCACACCTCAGGGACGGTTTAATGGTCTCAGGGGACCCATTTTATACGTGTTGAGTTCGACGTGTGCAAGGAGAATAACTTAATGAGCCACCTTGTACAAATGCAGCATTACTGCTGTACAAGGTGGCTGTTATACATACAAACACCTGGGGGGGACAGGTTCCCTTCAATTTCAGTTGTTGTGTCTGAGTGGTGTTTGCAGGACACGATGCCGGCTACACAGCAGGGGAACAGCTGGCGTTACTGAACCCCACTGACACATTGGCTGGTGTTTTTCTCTGTGCAGCCAGCAGTTTTGGGCACCAACTGGCGGTGTTAGAGCCCAGGGACAGCAGGAGGAGAGGGAGCAGAGTGTAGACAGAAGCCTGCACTGGAGGCAGTTTTAGGTCTGTTGTGTCTGCGTGGCGTTTGCAGGACACGATGACAGCTACACAGCGGGGGAACAGCTGGCATTGCTGGACCCCTCTGACACATTGGCGGGTGTTTTTCTCTGTGCAGCCAGCACTTCCAGGCACCAACTGGCGGTGTTAGAGCCCAGGGTCTGCAGGAGGAGCAGAGTGTAGGCCGAAGCCTGCACTGGAGCAAGTTGAAAGTGAACCTTTAACCCCCCCCAGACGTATGTTGCTGAAAAAGCCATCTTGTACAGCACTAATGCTGCAAAAGGAAAAGCTGGCTCTTTTAATTATGCTCCTTGCAAATGCTGAACTAGACACTTATGAAATGTGTCCCCTCACACCTTAAATCCGTCCCGGAGTTGGGACTTTCCTTTGTAATGTGACGCAGCACAGCCGTCATTCCTACCCCCTTAGCGCCGTCTGCCGCTTCCTCAGCGTTGTTTGATTCTGTCCCGGAGCCTGCGCTGTTAAGTTATCCCTTGGCAAGGCGCACTTAGCGTTGCCCATCTTCTGACATCATTTGGTGTCAGGCTGGCTGCGCCTGTGCGGACGCGCTGCCCGAGATCCGCCTCGCAGTGTCGTCTAATGTAATCCCACTGCGGGTCTGGGATCCATGGGCATGTGCAGTGCATATCCTCGCCTCTCACTCCCCTCTTTCCGGCTTCTTCAGACTGTGCGGCGTCACGGCCGTGGCATGCTATTAGGGATCAGCTGACAGCGCACAGTCTGAAGACGGTGGAGGGAGATGAGTGAGAGGCGGAGGTGAAGATATGCACTGCGCATGCCCATGGATCCCAGGCCCGCAGTGTGATTAAATCAGAAGACACTGCGAGGCAGGATCCCGGGCAGCGCGGCCGCACAGGCGCAGCCAGCCTGACACCAAATGATGTCAGAAGACAGTCTGCGCTAAGTGCACCTGGCCAAGGGATAACATAACAGCGCAGGCTCCGGGACAGAATCAAACAATGCTGAGGAGGCGGCGCATGGCGACAAGGGGGTAGGAATGACGGCTGCACAAGGTTGCTCTTTCAGTAACAAACACCTGTGGGGGCACAGGTTCCCTTAAATTTAAGTAGTTGTGCCAGCGTGGCGGTCACATAACACGTTGCCGGATACACAGCAGGGGAGCAGCAGGCATTGCTGAACCCCACTAACACATTTGCAAGGTGTTTGGCTCTGTGCAAACAGCACTTACAGGGAGCAACCAGCAGTGTTGGAGCCCAGGGACAGCAGGAGGAGCAAAGTGTAGGCCGAAGCCTGCACTGGAGGCATGTAAATGTCTGTTAGTGTGCCAGCGTGGCGGTCGCATGACACGTTGCCGGATACACAGCAGGGGAGCAGCTGACGTTACTGAACCCCAATAACACGGCACCAAGCGTTAACTGTGCAGCCAGCACTTCCAGGCACCAACTAGCGGTGTTGGAGCGCAGGGACAGCAGGAGGAGCAGATTGGAGGTATTGCCGCAACACAGCAGGGGAGCAGCTGGCGTTACTGAACCCAAATAACAGAGGAGCGAATGTTGACTGTGCATACAGCACTTCTGGACAGCAACTAGTGGTGTTGAAGCCCAGGGACAGCAGGAGGAGCAGATTGGAGGTATTGCTGCAACACAGCAGGGGAGCAGCTGGCGTTACTGAGCCCCAATAACAGAGGAGCGACTGTTGACTGTGCAGACAGCACTTCCGGACAGAAACTAGCGGTGTTGAAGCCCAGGGAAAGCAGGAGGAGCAGATTGGAGGTATTGCTGCAACGCAGCAGGGGAGCAGCTGGTGTTACTGATCCCCAATAACAGAGGAGCGACTGTTGACTGTGCAGACAGCACTTCCGGACAGCAACTAGCAGTGTTGAAGCCCAGGGACAGCAGGAGGAGCAGATTGGAGGTATTGCCGCACACACAGCTGGGGACCAGCTGACGTTACTGAACCCCAATAACAGAGGAGCGACTGTTGACTGTGCAGACAGCACTTCCAGACAGCAACTAGCGGTGTTGAAGCCCAGGGACAGCAGGAGGAGCAGAGGAACAGAGTGTAAGCCGAAGCCTGATTGGAGCAAGTTGAAAGGGAACCTTTAACCCCCCCAAGGCGTTTGTAGCTGAAAGAGCCATCTTGTGCAGCACTAAGGATGCAAAAGGAGAAGGTGGCTCTTTTAATTTTGCTCCTTGCAAACACAGAAGTAAACACTTATAAAATGTGTCCCCTGATACCGTGAGTCCGTCCCGGAGGTGGGACTTTCCTTCGTAATGGGACGCAGAACAGCCGTCATTCCTACCACCATGGTGCCGTGCGCCGCCTCCTCAGCGTTGTTTGAATCTGTCCCGGAGCCTGCGCTGTTAGGTTATCCCTTGGCCATGCACACTTAGCGCTGCCCGTCTTCTGACATCATTTAGGTGTCAGGCTGGCAGCGCCTGTGCGGCCGCGCTGGCCAAGATCCCACCTCGCAGTGTCGTCTAATGTAATCCCATTGCGGGCCTGGGATCCATGGGCATGCGCAGTGCATATCCTCGCCTCTCACTCCCCTCCTTCCGGCTTCTTCAGACTGTGCAGCGTCACGGCCGTAGCTGACGGCACACAGTCTGAAGAAGGCGGAGGGAGATGAGTGAGAGCCTGAGGTGAACATATGCACTCCGCATGCCCATGGATCCTAGGCACGCAGTGTGATTAAATCAGAAGACACTGCGAGGCGGGATCTCGGCCAGCGCAGCCGCACAGGCGCAGCCTGCCTGCAACCAAATGATGTCAGAAGACGGGCAGCGCTAAGCGTGCATGGCCAAGGGATAACCTAACAGCGCAGGCTCCGGGACAGATTCTAACAATGCTGAAGAGGCGGCGCATGGCACCAAGGGGGTAGGAATGACGGCTGTGCTGCGTCCCATTACAAAGGAAAGTCCCACCTCCGGGACGGTTGTATGGTATCAGTGGACACATTTTATAAGTGTTAAGTTCTGCGTGTGCAAAGAGCTAAACTAAAAGAGCTACCTTTCCCTTGTGCAGCATTACTGCTGCACAAGGTGGCTCTTCCAGTAACAAATGCCTGGGGGGGGACAGGTTCCCTTACATTTCAGTTGTTGTGTCAGCATGGCGGTCGCAGGACACATTGCCAGCTACACAGCTGGGGATCAGCTGACATTACTGAAACCCAAAAACACTGGGTCGTATGTTTTTACTGTGCAGACGGCATGTCTGAGCCTCAACTGGCGGTGTTGGAGCCCAGGAATTACAGTTTAGGTGGTAGAAAGATGAACACAACAGGAGACCTGGATACTGTAGATACCCAATTATTTAATCAGGAAAAGGAGTGGCAAATTCCTGCGAGATCCAGGCCTGGTTCATTTTCAGAAAAGTAAGCCGGTCAACGTTATCGGAGGATAGTCGCATGCGACGGTCTGTTAGTACACCACCTGCAGCACTAAAGACGCGTTCCGATAATACACTAGCCGCAGGGCAAGCCAGCACCTCCAATGCATACTGGCTTTGCTCTGGCCATGTATCCAGCTTAGAGACCCAAAACTTGAAAGGGGAAGAGCCGTCTGGGAGTACAGTAAGAGGGCAAGACATGTAGTCTGTCACCATCTGACGGAACCGTTGCCTCCTGATGACTGGAGCCGCCGGTGATGGTGTAGACATTTGTGGCGGGCACACAAAACTGTGCCACAGTTGGGCCATACTGGTCTTGCCTTGGGCAGAGGCACTGCTTCTGCTCCCTCTTTGTGCAGAGCCTCCTCTACTGCCTCGACGCACTGAGCTGCTTTGTAACGCACTAGCAGCACTGCTCTCAGTTGGACTGGAGAAGATGATGGAATTCACCAGCATGTCTTGGTACTCCCGCATTTTATGCTCCCGGTTCAATGGTGTGATGAGGCTTTGTACGTTGTCCTGGTAGCGAGGATCGAGGAGGGTGTACACCCAATAATCTGCCATGTTGAGAATGTGGGCGTTGCGGCGGTCGTTTCTCTGGCACTGCAGCATGTAATCAACCATGTGCTGCAGACTGCCAACTGGCTAAGAAACGCTGTCCCCTGCTTGAGGCGTGATCTCTGCCCGCTCTTCATCACCCCACCCTCACTGTACACACTGACTACTGGACAATTGTGTAACTCCCTCCTCTGGACGGATGTCTTCCTCCTCCATTGACTCCTCCTCATCCTCCTCACAAAGTGTCCCCTGCATATGCCTTTGTGAGGAACCACGTGGCGCTGACTGTCCAGAAGCTGATGGAAATGGTTACTCCTCATCCTCCACCTCTTCCACAACATCATCCCTTAGCGCTTGCAGTGTTTGTTGAAGCAGGCAGATAAGGGAGACAGTCAGGCTGACTAGTGCATCATCTGCACTCGCCATCCGCGTGGAATAATCGAAGGGACGCAAAACCTGGCAGACGTCCTTCATAGTGGCCCACTCTGTGGTTGTGAAGTCTGAACGGCGCGGAGTGCGACTTCTTTGCACCTGATGCAGCTGGTACTCCATTACTGCTTGCTGCTGCTCACACAACCGCTACAACATATGTAACGTGGAATTCCACCTGGTAGGTAGGTCACATATGATGCGATGTTCCGGAAGGCGGAATCGGCACTGCAGAGCTGCAATGCGCGATCTTGCCGTGCTGGAATGCTGCAAGTGAGCACACTCTAGGATAACCTTGTGCAGCAGTGCATCAAGATCCGGATAGTCCCTCAAAAAACTCTGCACGACCAAGTTGAGCACATGTGCCAGACATGGGATGTGAGTGAGGTTGCCGAGGCCCAGAGCTGCCACCAGATTTCGGCCATTGTCACACACTACCATGCCTGGCTGGAGATTCGCTGGCACAAACCACACGTCGCTCTCCTGCTTGATGGCATTCCAGAGCTCCTGCGCTGTGTGGCTTCGATTCCCCAAATAAATTAATTTCAAGACAGCCTGTTGACGTTTGGCCACGGCTGTGCTCATGTCGGTCGAAACAGGTAAACGTTCATGGGTACATGTGGAGGTGGACTGTGACGGCTCCTGCAGCGATGATTCTGAGAAACTTGTGTATGAGGAGGAGTCAATGCGTACAGACTGGATTCCTGCATTCCTTGGAGTGGGCAGGACATGTCCTGTGCCACTCGCACGATCTGTACCCGGCTCAACAACATTAACCCAATGGGCAGTGAGGGAAAGGTATCGCCCCTGCCCATGGTGACTGGTCCACGCATAGGTGGTGAGGTGGACCTTGCTACTGACGGCGTTCAGTAGCGCATGTTTTATGTGTCCCTCCACATGCTTGTGCAGGGCAGGGACGGCTTGCCTGCTGAAATAAAAGCGGCTGGGCACATTGTACTGTGGGACTGCCAATGCCATCAAGTCACGGAAGCTGTCAGTCTCCACCAGCCTGAATGAGAGCATTTCAAGGGACAGTAGTTTTGCAATGCCAGCATTCAGAGCCTGTGCTCGGGGGTGGTTTGCCGAGAATGGCCGCTTTTTCTCCCATGCCTGTACTACCGATGGCTGTAGACTGGGCTGGGAGTGTGAGGATGACTGGGAACATGGTGCTGCGGGTGGAATTACAGTGGGTCTCTGGATAACAGTGCCAGAGGTTCTTCCATGGCGATCCTGGGAGGAAGCCGAACCAGCTGTGTGTGAGCTGGAGTAAGAGGCAGCACGAGCTGAAGAGGTGGTAGCTGCCACTGTTGGTTGGCCTAGGTCTTCAGTGTGTTTTTGCAACTCCACCGCGTGCCTGGTCTGCACATGTTTCCACATATTTGAGGTATTGAGGTTGCCGATATTTCTCCCTCTTTTGATTTTCTGATGACACACCTTGCATTTGACAAAGCAAATGTAATCTGCAACTGTGTCAAAAAAGGACCAGGCACTGCAAGTCTTGGGAGCGCCCTTTTTGGCTTTTGGAAGAGACATGCTCCTAATGGGTGCCGAAGTGGAGGCTACAGGCTCCGCAGTCTTCCCCCTCCCTCTCCCTCTTTGGCCCGTTCAGGGAATCTCTTCCTCAGAGCTGCTCCCACCACCTTCCTGTTCCTCACGCCACGATGGGTCAAGGACCTCATCATCTACACTACCCTCTGCCACCAACTGCTCCTCCTGGGTAGTCTCGGCAGCACAGCATGCACCAGAAAGTGGCACCTGAGTGTCATCATCAGATGCGTACTGCGGTGTGGTGACCGGAGGCACTGGCCCACCCGCCTCTTCTTCCATTTCTCCAATGCTGCTTGGCTGGCCCCCTGTTTCCAAGCCAAGAGATTCAGAGAACAGAAGTAGAAACGGCTCCTGTCCTGGGCTCTCTGACTGCCTGAGCAATTTGGCAGGTGGTGAAGAGACAGATGGGTGCTCTCCAGTGCTCTGTGCCTGAGAGGATGTGGCACTAATTGAAGTCGATGCATTAGCTGTCATCCATCCGACAACTGCTTCAATTTGGTCTTCACGCAGCAGCGGTGTACGGCGCTCTCTGACAAAGCTGCGCATGAAGGACTGTTCCCTGCTGAAACTGGGTGATGATGAGTCACCGGTGCCCGCAGCAGGCACATAATCCCCACGTCCTCTCCCTGCTCCGTGCCCATGCGCACGTGCCTTATTCCCTGCCTTCTTCATCTTGGTTGACTGATAAAGATAAGCAGAAAAGTACTAACGGCTTAGTGTGCTAATTCCTGAACAGCTCCTAACAGGTATAAGAAACACTAATTTTCTAAAGTGTGGACTAGACTTTAATATGAGCTAATGTGGCCTACACAACTGTAAAGTGGTGTGTTTGGTGAACTTTATTATTTATTTATTTATTTTTTGGCAGAACTGACTACAGGGCGAGCTGCACTCACACTGAGACCGTGCAGACAGCCGTAAACGGCGCTGCAAGGCCCAAAAAACCTCCTCTAGGTTATCCTATGTAGTGTTTTTCCACAATTTAGCTGGATACGGGTGGAAAGCCGCTAATAGGAAATATTTGAAAAAATGTGCAGCAGGCTGCACTATTAGCAAAAAAGGACAATGTTTTTTACGGTATGAGGCAGTGACGCACCCTGAGCTGGATACAACCGGCTGTGGCTGCACAAAGACTACAGGGCGAGCTGCACTCACACAGAGACCGTGCAGACAGCCGTAAATGGTGCTGCAAGGCCCAAAAAACCTCCTCTAGGTTATCCTATGTAGTGTTTTTCCACAATTTAGCTGGATACGGGTGGAAAGCCACTAATAGGAATTATTTGAAAAAATGTGCAGCAGGCTGCACTATTAGCAAAGAAGGATAATATATTTTACGGTATGAGGCAGTGACGCACCCTGAGCTGGATACAACCGGCTGTGGCTGCACACAGACTACAGGGCAAGCTGCACTCACATGGAGACCGTGCAGACAGCCATAAACGGCACTGCAAGGCCCAAAAAACCTCCTCTAGGTTATCCTATGTAGTGCTTTTCCACAATTTAGCTGGATACGGGTGGAAAGCCACTAATAGGAATTATTTGAAAAAATGTGCAGCAGGCTGCACTATTTGCAAAAAAGGACAATGGATAGAACAGTATGAGGCAGTGAACCACCCTGAGCTGAATACAACCGGCTATGGCTGCACACAGACTACAGAGTGGGCTGCACTCACACACACACACAGAGACCTTGCAGATCGCTGTGAAAACAGCGCTGCAAGGCAAAAGCAAGGTGAACACACAGCGGTTGCTAAATTTGCCTGGGAAAAGCACAATGAAGCAAATCGCAATCTCAACTGGCCCTCAGTCAGAACACAGCGTCCTATGCCTAACTGAATTCACAGCAGAGTGAGCCAGAAATGGCGGCAGCGTTTTTTATAGTGCATCATGACATCATTTCAGCAGCCAATCACAGCCTTCCCAGTAGTTACATGCCCACCATGCTGAACAGGATGTGCCCACACTTGTAATCATTCCTCATTGGCTGACTTTGTGCAGTTTGAATTCTGGGAACTTCCGATTCCGGGATCCGATATGCGGTAAATATCGGAACTCGGTATCGGAATTCCGATACCGCAAATATCGTCCGATACCCGATACTTGCGGTATCGGAATGCTCAACACTAGTGTTGAGCGATACCTTCCGATATTTGAAAGTATCGGTATCGGATTGGATCGGCCGATATCCAAAAAATATCGGATATCGCCGATACCGATACCCGATACCAATACAAGTCAATGGGACACAAATATCGGAAGTGATCCTGGATGGTTCCCAGGGTCTGAAGGAGAGGAAACTCTCCTTCAGGCCCTGGGATCCATATTCATGTAAAAAATAAAGAATAAAAAAGAAAAATATGGATATACTCACCCTCGGACGAGCCCTGGCTGTCACCGCTGCAAGGGTCTGCCTCCGTTCCTAAGAATGCAGAGTGAAGGACCTTCGATGACGTCGTGGCTTGTGATTGGTCGCGTGACCGCTCATGTGACCGCTCATGCGACCAATCACAAGCCGCGACGTCATCGCAGGTCCTACACTCACTGCATTCTTAGGAACGGAGGCTGCCGGTTGCACCGCTGAGGTCCAGGGGCTGTCCGAGGGTGAGTATATCCATATTTTTTTTTTTTATTCTTTATTTTTTACATGAATATGGATCCCAGGGCCTGAAGGAGAGTCTCCTCTCCTCCAGACCCTGGGAACCATACGCACCACACACGCCTGGGAGCTTATAGGAACTTCCGAATCCGATTTCCGATATCACAAAAATATCGGAACTCGGTATCGGAATTCCGATACAGCGAATATCGGCCGATACCCGATGTTTGCAGTATCGGAATGCTCAACACTAGTACTGACCATCACTGTACAAGGTATGATAATCTGCTAAATGTCATAGCTTCAAGAGAAGCTCCCACATATGCACAAACAGACATTAGTCCACTATGATGCTTCAGCAGTGTGGGAAATTGTGCCAGGCAAGTTTTCTTTTTTATTTCAGAATTTTGACATCAAATCTCTGTTTTATTTAATAGCACTCCGACCAATGTTATTCTATGGGGCAGTAAAGATCTGCTATTTTTTCCATGCTGACCAGGCATGAGAAAACAATCGTAGCGTTTTGCAGATGGCTCCGCAATTTGGATTACACTCATCCATTCAAGTCTATGGATGCATGTAAAACATCGGACTGCACTTGAATGTAATGCAAGATAATGGTACAGTTGGAGTAATGAAGCTCTCCATCTTCTCCATGCCTGTGATACGATTCTCTCATTCGAATCGGATCACAGTAAACTGACACTCAGCTCAATCTCGATCTGATTCACTCGCATGAGAAAATCATCGTTCATGTGACCCCGTCCTAAGCTGGTGTCTAACTGGAAGTACAGCTGCAGGAAGAAAATCAAGTAATATTCTCACTATAGCCGCACTCTTCTTGTTATAGCGGAGGTGCTGTGGATGTGAATAGCTAGCATACAGTACTCATTAATCTCTCTGTAATAATTTCCCCTGTTCCTTGACTAACATCTTTCTTTGAACATATGTTGCAGAGCAGATAGGCAGTTAATGGGCCAGGAGTCCAGGACCTGTTTACAGGACAGTAATGGTTTAATGAACAGTAGCTGCTGCACCTCCAGCTCCAGCTCCATCCCACTGCCTGAAAGCAAGTTTAAAAATTTAGAAGAAGGGGTGCTCATGCTCACTGTATAATTAGGTGCTCAGGAAAAAAACATAGAATTATCAGAAAAGAACTCCGGCACACAAAAGAGGGATCCAAATGAATAATAAAGTTTATTTATAGTCTTCTTGATATCTCATAATTCAAAGATTAAATTAAAAAATAGAGTCTGCACACGGTAGCAAAACAAGGTGAATATATCAGGTATCAGTTTCATATCAGGTATCAATTTTCAATGTTTCGGCTGACTATGAGCCTTTATCAAGATATACCTGTATCTGTAATGATATGAATTATAATTAGAATCCAAGTGCATATGTCATATAAACGAAAAGCAAAAAAAAAACATAAAAACAATAATATGGCAACAATCAACCATAAATGCCCCTGACTCTCTACAGGGTGTATTTCATCCATATGTGGATATACACATATAACACAACGTGCATAGGTCTATAGACATATATAGAAGTCCTACAAAGCTAAGGTAAAGCACCAGCTACGGTGGTAGGTTATAACTCGTATTGAGATCCTTTTCTTTCATTTATATTTTGTCTCCCTTTCTTTTTTCTTTTTCCTTTCCTTTTTCCCCCTTGCCATTCTGAAAACTATATTGATATGCTTATTTTTTACACTTAATTCATGCATCAATATTTTTTTTTTTCAGCAGGCAGGCTCGGATCCCCGTTAATCCACGCATGCGTTCTTGTGTCTTTAGTGATTCGGCTTCTTTCGGCATAACTCGGCGCTTCACGATCACTTGCGTGTGCGCACTGGGAACAACAACCTTCTGGTTACCCGGAAGTTCTTCTACCATCGCAAGCTCATGGCACATATTTAAGCACTAACATGTGGCCTCACCGTACCGCATCACGGATAGATTACCCGGTCACTTGCCTACTATAAGGTATGATACCTATTATTTCAGGTTTCCTTTCTACCTTCCCACGGACTTTATTTTGCGGCTGTGACCTGTTTAGCCCTATGCTTTTGCTATCACCCTGTCACTTGGCATCTTAGTGGTATGTGTCTATGTGCCCGTATAAGAACCTGCCTCACTGAATTATGTTTCTTTAGCATTCACACGTTCTTATATACAGATTACCATAGTGTATGCCATATACTTTCTGGCAGACCATGTATATAGGTTATTTGACCAATATGTTTGGTGCTTTACCTTATAGGACTTCTATATAAGTCTATAGACCTATGCACGTTGTGTTTTATGTGTATATCCACATATGGATGAAATACACCCTGTAGAGAGTCAGGGGCATTTATGGTTGATTGTTGCCATATTATTGTTTTTATGTTTGTTTTATGTTTTTTTGCTTTTCGTTTATATGACATATGCACTTGGATTCTAATTATAGTTCATATCATTACAGATACAGGTATATCTTGATAAAGGCTCATAGTCAGCCAAAACGTTGAAAATTGATACCTGATACAAAACTGATACCTGATATATTCACCTTGTTTTGCTACCGTGTGCAGACTCTATTTTTGAATTTAATCTTTGAATTATGCGATATCAAGAAGACTATAAGGGTATGTGCACACGTCCGGATTTCTTGCAGAAATTTCCTGAAGAAAACCGGAAATTTTCTGCAAGAAATCCGCTTTTTTTTTTTGCGTTTTTTTTCCGTTTTTTTCGCAGTTTTTTAGCATTCTGCAAGCGTAATTAGCTTGCAGAATGCTAAAGTTTTCCAAGCGATCTGTAGCATTGCTTGGAAAACTGACTGACAGGTTGGTCACACTTGTCAAACATAGCGTTTGATAAGTGTGACCATCTTTTTACTATAGATGCAGCCTATGCAGCATCTATAGTAAAAGATAGAATGTTTAAAAATAATAAAAAAAATAAAAAAAATGTTTATACTCACCTGCAGGCGTCCGTTCCTATAGATGCCGGTGTGGTTCAGGACCTTCCATGACGTCGCGGTCACGTGAGCGGTCACATGACCGGTCTCGACCAATCACAAGACCGCGACGTCATCGCAGGTCCTTCACCGCACACCAGCTATAGAAAACGAAGCGGCAGCATGCAGCGGAGTGGCGGGAAGACTCCGGAAGCCATCGAAGGTGAGCATATGACTATTTTTTATTTTAATTCTTTTTTTTTGACCAATTATATGGTGCCCAGTCCGTGGAGGAGAGTCTCATAGTCGCATAGTGTGCACAGTCCCGTGCGGGAAGTAAGCAGATCAATGCACTCCTAGGTGTGCGGAATCCCCGCAATTCCGCATTTTAATGAACATGTTGCTTTTTTTTCCGCGATGCGATTTTTTCGCGGAAAAAAAGGCTACATTTGCACAAAAAATTCGGAATACACTGAAAATAATGGGAGGCATATGTTTTTTTCGCGTTTTTATCACGTTTTTATAGCGAAAAAACGCGAAAAAAACGCTAAAAATACTGAACGTGTGCACATGGCCTAAATAAACTTTATTATTCATTTGAAAGCAAGTTTAGGCAGGGAGAATATAACTTCATTTTCACCCTAACAAAGAGAACAGAAAAAAGGGAGATCAAAATAGTCCAGTTGAATATAAAAATTGAAAACTTTATTGAAAATGATACATCAAAGAAAAGGGGAAAAAAGTGCAGAAGTGCTTACAAAGTTGCTGAGATGCAGGAATATATGCATGTGGTCTCATAAAATCACATAATTAGTCATCAGAAAATAGTCATTGGCACAAATATTAGCGCCAAGAGACTATTACCCCTAGTACAAACCCTGGCAAAAATTATGGAATCACTGGCCTTGGAGGATGTTCATTCAGTTGTTTAATTTTGTAGAAAAAAGCAGATCACAGACATGGCACAAAACTAAAGTCATTTCAAATGGCAACTTTCTGGCTTTAAGAAACGCTAAAAGAAATCAAGAACAAAAAATGTGGTAGTCGGTAATGGTTACTTTTTTTAACCAAGCATAGGGAAAAAAATTATGGAATCACTCAATTCTGATCACCCTGCAAATTTTCATACCCAAAAATAACACCTGCATCACTTAGTTAGTCTGCATCTAAAAAGGAGTGATCACATCTTGGAGAGCTGTTGCACCATGTGGATGACATGAATCATGGCTCCAACACGAGAGATGTCAATTGAAACAAACGAGAGGATTATCAAACTCTTAAAAGAGGGTAAATCATCACGCAATGTTGCAAAAGATGTTGGTTGTTTACAGTCAGCTGTGTCTAAAATCTGGACCAATTACAAACAACATGTGAAGGTTGTTAAAGGCAAACATACTGATAGACCAAGGAAGACATCAAAGTATCAAGACCGGAAACTTAAAGAAATATGTCTCCAAAACAGAAAATGCACAACAAAACAAATGAGGAATGAATGGGTGAAAACTGGAGTCAAAAAATTGTGACCGAACTGTAAGAAACCGCCTAAAGGAAATGGGATTTACATACAGAAAAGCTAAATGAAAGCCATCATTAACACCTAAACAGAAAAAAACAAGGTCACAATGGGCTAAGGAAAAGCAATCGTGGACTGTGGATGACTGGATGAAAGTTTTATTCAGTGATGAATTCCGAATCTGCATTGGGCAAGGTGTTGATGCTGGAACTCTTGTTTGGTGCCGTTCCAATGAGATTTATAAAGATGAGTGCCTGAAGAGAACATGCAAATTTCCACAGTCATTGATGATATGGGGCTGCATATCAGGTAAAGGCACTGGGGAGACGGCTGTCATTACATCTTCAATAAATGCACAAGTTTATGTTGATATTTTGGACACTTTTCTTACCCCATCAATTGAAAGGATGTTTGGGGATGATGAAATCATTTTTCAAGATGATAATGCATCCTGCCATAAAGCAAAAACTGTGAAAACATTCCTTGAAAAAAGACATAAGTTCAATGTCATGGCCTGCAAATAGTCCGTATCTCAATCCAATTGAAAATCTTTGGTGGAAGATGAAGAAACTGGTCCATGACAAGGCTCCAACCTGCAAACCTGATCTGGCAACAGCAATGAGAGAAAGTTGGAGCCAGATTGATCAAGAGTATTGTTTGACACTCATTAAGTCCATGCCTCAGAGACTGCAAGCTGTTATAAAAGGCAGAGGTGTTGCAACAAAATACTAGTGATGTTTTGGAGTTTTTTTGTTTGTTTGCTTTTTTTTTTTTCATGATTCCATAATTTCTTCCTCAGAATTGAGTGATTACATAATTTTGCCCTATGCTTGGTTAAAAAAAGTAACCATCACTGACTACCACATTGTTTGTTTTTGATTTCTTTTAGTGTTTCTTAAAGCCAGAAAGTTGCCATTTGAAATGACTTTAGTTTTGTGCCATGTCTGTGATCTGCTTTTTTCTATAAAATGAATCAACTGAATGAACCTCCTCCAAGGCCGGTGATTCCATAATTTTGCCAGGGGTTGTATATATAATGTTACATGGTACTGAGTAAGAAAACACAGAACATGGCTGAAAAGAGTATTTCACTAGAAAGAATGGACGTAATGATAAGAGCCAGATGAAATTAGTCTTACCCAAAAATAGAACAGGGGGACACCTACGTCCACCTCAACGTGCATTTCGGTGATGCCTTGGCCAGAGGGCATCTCAGCAACTTTGTAAGCACTTACGTACTTTTTTCCCCCTTTTACCTGTTCTTTGATGTATCATTTTCAACAAAGTTTTCAATTTTTATATTATACTGGACTATTTTGATCGCCCTTTCATTCTGTTCTCTTTGTTATGTCTATTTCAGAGATTGGTCCCGTCATATGTCCGATACTTTGAGCACTATGATGACTTATTTAATATTTAAA